>NW_024032752.1:0-9390 GCF_002237135.1 Teleopsis dalmanni
TTTAAGATTCAAAATAGTAATTCTTTGAGGAAATTGGCTACTTCTGCTAACAGAAAGGGAAGATAAAAAGAAAATTTGCAAACATCGCTTGCACAACAATTTTTGTTGAATGTTTTATATTTTTATTGTTTGCTTTATATGTTTATTGTTAATTTTATAATTGTATTGTTTGTTTATTATGTATTTTAATTGTATATTTAAAATTTTTATTGTAATTTTTATTTTTTTTGAATGTTTTATATGTTTATTGGTTGTTTTATATATTTATTGTGTATTTTATAATTCTATTGTTTGTTTATTGAGTGTTTTGTTTTTTAATTGTAATTTTAATATTTTTATTTTTTTGTTATGTTTCTTGCGTAGTAGTTGCTTTTATTATATATTTTTATTGTTGTATTTTATGATTTTATGCTTTTTTTAAGTATTTTATGTACGGATTTTATGGTTTATACGGATTTTATGGATTTATTACTTTCGTTATCGACAGTGTAAGTAACATCTAGATTATCGACGCTGTCGGTAATGATTGCTGAAACAGTAAAAGGAATTTTTATTTTATTCATAATTAACATATCGGTGCAGATTTTTTTTTAACAGTGTGAAGTATAAGAATTATAGCTGTAATGAAAATAGTGTTTGTGATCTGTTAGTTTAACATGTGTTGTTAGTAAATTGGAGCATTCGCAAGAAATTTTTATAAATAATAAATTTAATCCAGAGAACTTTTTTTCAAGTTCACGCACCAAAATAATTTGTATCTTTTGGAAAGTTTTTTGTTGTGGAATTGGTACATAAATTATAACAGCCTACAACAACAAAATAACAATATTAATGAAACTATGTTTAAAAAATGTGCATACCTTTTTAGTACCGAATTCAATTTCAAGGGCTCGAGTTATGTTCAAATCTCTCAAATAAGGTTTTAAGTCTACAACAACAAAATAACAATATTAATGAAACTATGTTTAAAAAATGTGCATCCAATTTGGCACAAATACATTTGCCTACGATCTCTGCTGGAAACACTAAATCTTCTAAAATAAAATACACAGCAGTTAAACTACGCGAACGGATTATTGCACCGTCTTGTTTTTACGAAAACTTTGTAGTTACTCGTTCACTATCTAAGCCTTTACGGTGCTGATATAAATCTTCCTCTTCAAGTGGTCCTTGCAAACCCTTATGAAATATTTTTCTCATCCACCAGTAACTCCATCTCGAAAATATATTAGCGTTTGAGTAGGGATTCTTTGAGCGTTCAATTTTTCTTCTAGTCCGATTCATGTTAAATTTCTTTATTTACAGTTACGTTTGATTATGATAAACCAAAAATGTAGTAATAAATTCGAAGTTCAAGAAATGAAGATAACCGACACGAGCACCACTCAATATGGTAAATGCAACAAAAATTTTTTAAATCGTGAATAACAGTAAATAGCAATGCAAAAAATTTACAATATTTTTTCAATGTTACAACAAAACTTTATAGACAATGTACGGTAATTACGCGTACTCGTTCTCGTATTCGTACAACAGAAAATAAATTATTATTTTCAAATAATTATTATTATTTTATTTTCAAATAATTCCTTATGCAAATCATGCAAATTTGTTATATTATTCTGTTTAATGAATTATTATTATTTAGACATATTGAATTAAGAGAATGTTTTTATTTAATTTGTATGTTTCGTATTTTTTTTCATAGTAATGAAAAATTTTTATTGTGATCAGAATAAAAAAACACTAAACAAAAACTAATGTTATACAAAATAGATAATAAAAAAAATAATTACTAAAGCTTTTACGCACGTGTGCAAATGTAAACAAAAGAAACTTTTAATAGATGTTAATGATTTGGTTTAATAAAACTAAAAACTTTTTTTAAATGTAATATGCTCTTTAAACATTCTGCACATATATAAGTATTTTGAGAAATGTGACAACATTGCATTTATGATGAAATCCATCAAATTATGTTTGTGTATGTTTATGAGAGAACAAATAGTAGAATGAATAAAAATTAAGCAAGAAAATATATTTTCTACAGTATAAGATAAATACATACGTAGAAACACACATATATATGATACATATGCATACAGAGAAAAATCACGGAAAAGTAAAGTTTCGGAAAGTAAATTTATAGAAGACAAAAAAAAACAAAAAAAAAACATTTAAAAATATTAGCTACAAAAAAAATAAATTTAAAAGCGACGACAAAAAATTAAATTATATTTAATAATCAAAACTAAGTTTTGTTTTATATTACGCGTACCTTATCTAAAAGTTGCAGAAAGTAATTTGGCTCCAGCCAGCAGCTTCAGCAAAAATTCACTCAAGTTGAGACGAAGAAGACGTAATAGCGCTGACGATTTACGAAGAAGACAACAAAAGCGAGGAACAGTTAAAACCTCATAAAAAAACAATATGAAAAACCGACAATATATAATCGAACGTACGAACGAAAGACAAGACGTCAAACTTTCTTTAGCTATTTTACTTGAGTTTATTTCTTTTAAATATTTTTTGCATTTACTTATTTATTAAATTTTTTTTAAATTCTGTTTTTAATAAACTTAGGAAAGTTAAAAATTTACCGAAACGTCTTGTTAAACACTTTAACGACGATGACGACATGGAATCAACCAGGCAAAATTTGTAGCAGATGTTTACTTGTTTCTCCTTTACTTGCTTTTATTTTTTATATTTTTTGCTTTTTCTTAATACAACAATATTATTTTTCATATGTTTTTGGCTTTATGCCTTTAAACAAATTTCACAAATTGTATGGTCACTTTTTTGTCTCACTGGCACATATGCGCAAGAATATGTACATACATATGTACATACATGCAGCAGAAGCATGTATGAGAAAATAAAAAAAAAATTGCTGTTTAACTTGCATTCTCACATTCGAAAAATATATAAATGAAAATTTTAATATTAATTTTTATTTATTAATAAACAAATTAAACTTGTATATTTATACTCCAAATATTACTTTTAATGTTCGAATGTTATAGAAACAAACTTTAATTGTATGAATTTTGTTATTTTCTGTACGTTTCTAGCAGTTTTATACACTGAACATACCGAAAAAAGAGTTTGTCAGCTGCAAGTTTTATTAGCGGCAAATTGTTATATATAATAAAATCACAAAATTTTAATTTTATTTTGGAATATAAAAACAATAATTATTGTTAAATAAACTCAAATTTATTTATGTTTTAACTATTTATTTTTAAATATTCACACACAATTTTCAATTTTCGCTGAAAATTTTTCCGTACACTACAGATCGCGACCGTATTGTTCAAACGCTGTAAACGTAATAAAACTGAAACACTGAGAAGTCGTGTATATAAATCAGTTTGTTTGGATTGTATTAGCAGACTTGTATGCAATACAATCCACAATGCTCTTCTCACCAATTGTTTAGTATAGTAACTGTATGATTTATATGCGTTCCTTCTCTTTCGAATAACAAATAAAATGTTATGCAGAAGTTTTACAGTTTATAAAACTGCACAATGAATGTGGATTGTGGAAATGCACTTTAATTGATATATTTTTCGGCTTATTAGTTTTTTTAAATATTTAAATTTTATATAACATGTATAAATATAAATTATTTAAATTATTTAAATTATTTAAATTATTTAAATTATTTAAATAATTTTTTTTAAATTTTTTTACAATTTTATGAATTAAATCATTTTTAATTGCAGTTTATTAATATACGTAAATAGTAAAACCCGCAAAGCAGGAAAATGAATTTTTACTTAATAAAATTCAATTAACTCAAAAATATATTATATATTAATTATATCAGCAAAACTAATGTAATAATTTAATAAAATTAAAAATTATAGCAATTTACATAGAAAATAACTTTCATATATAGAAAATAATTATTTTAAAGACATTTTTGACACTGATTTAAATGAATTTCTAGAGTATTCCGATGAATTTCGTCGAAATAAAAATTAAATGAACTCATAAAAGAATTTTTTAGCCGGTAAATTTGTGTAATTATTTACTATTATTAATTTATTAAGAAAAAAAAAATCTTTTTTTCTGCAAACTTAATCCTTAAATTAATTCGCAAATAATTTTATTATAAAAAAAGAATTCAATGAACCACTAAAAAGGTTTGATTCATGCATCAAATATATATGTATGTACTTTAGATAAAGTTTTTAAAGTCATTCTAAAATCAATTTTTTTTTTTTTTTGCTAAGGAAGCTATGTAAATATATAATAATATTTTATAGTATATCTAGATATCGTATAGGCTAATGTGCTTCTGATGTCGCAATTTTTGGCTGCACGTTCAAAAATTTTGTTTTACATGCAGTTCATTTACATGTACATGCGTACATTTTTAAATGCATTGGATTTCAATAATTTACTGCAGGCTTTTAGTTAACAAAGCATATAAGTTTTGATTTATTTTGTTTGAGGTAGCTCTGAAATTAACAAATAATAATTTAAGATTCAAAATAGTAATTCTTTGAGGAAATTGGCTACTTCTGCTAACAGAAAGGGAAGATAAAAAGAAAATTTGCAAACATCGCTTGCACAACAAATTAAACAAACTAACAAACACACCATATGTGTGTAGTGTGTAGTGCACGGCCTCAAAAACAAATAACTTGACTTCCAAGACGGTGGCCGCCTAAAATATTTATGTTCTATTCTGTGCAAACAAACAACAGCAAAAACGAAAATCGAAAAACTATATAAAAAAGTTGTTAAATAGAGAAAGAAGGAATAACAGAAACTGAACCGTTTGCTTGCAGTGAGAGAGCAGAGCAAGTGATTTTTGATCAAATTCACATACGAATAAGAGTAAAATGACAAGTGCAAAAAACTGCCGCGCAAAATTTATTTGCATAAAATATTTTTTGTTATATATTTGTTAAGGGGCAAATATATATTATAAGCTTATATATATTTAGTTTATTATAATTGTTTAAAAAAAAATTTGTAATATAAATTACAAATTTTTTATAAATTAATTTATTAGCGAATATATTGTTTTTCGCCCTTTCTCTTTCTCTGTTCCTTCTCTCGTAGTCAGACAACTCTCGCATACACACATCCATTTTCGTTTGGCGCTTCTTGAAATGAAGCAAAGTAAATTTCCAAAGCGAGAATTGAGATTAATATGTCCTCAAGTTTTCCTTTGATTGCAATGCATTCTTCTGTGAAGATTCGGCTAACTTGTTTGCTTTCCTCTAAAAAGTATAATAAAATATTTGAATACGTTTTAAATCTGTAAAATTAAATTTAAGCTAAAATTATTTATTTAGTACCACGAGTTCTACGGCTGGCAAATAATTTCTTCATCACAAACGATACAGAAATAGTTTTAATAAGACACTATTGAAGAGAATACTATTTTCGTACTAAACAAATTTATGTATTCAATCTAACATCAAGTAAAAAATTTACACTTAAATTTAATTGAAATTAAGTTCGTATGACAGTTATTTGATAAAATGTTTTTATAATTGGTGAATATACCCCGCCTACGAAAAAAATAAAAATAAACTAATTTAATTAAATTAATTTACCTTCAGCTCTAGCGCGTTTTTCAAATTCGTCAAATAAACGATTTACTTCATCCATTTCACGGCGTAAACGTCTTAATTGTGGATCATTTGGATCACCCTCACTTAAAAGTTTATCTGCGTCATCATTGAGTGCATGCCGTATCGCTGTACGCTGTTCTGGACCCATTGCAAGAAATTGGTCAAAGTCCCATCCTTTGACAACACGAATTGTAGCAAAAATCATATTTTGACGTAGACGTAAATGTTTTTTTTGCCATAAGCTCACAAAACGATCGAATAACCGTTTAAGTCGTTCAGCAGCATCAATTGCCTCTTGGTCAGGAGGAGGCATTAATAAGCAAGCACTAGGAATTGAACCCTCTTGTCCTATTGAATTACGAATTCTCCATTTAACTCAACTAGAGTTATCGAGCAAGATACAAGTTTCTCCCTTTTCAATTTGTAGTTGACCTTGCTGCTTATAAGCACATATTGCTTGTACAGAGCATTGATTATTTACCGGTTGTCGTCTTTTATATATTGGAACAATTGTTTGAGCCCGATGGGTCAAATTAGCAACAGTTTCACTAAAAGCATTCAATTCTTCACGTAAATCCTGCATACCACGTAATAAAGCTTCACCTTGATCAAGACCAAAATCCGATTGAGAATATTTGCTATTTAAAATGTCATCACGCTTCACGAGTCATTGCTCGGCATATTTTATTTCAGCAAAAAATTGATGATATTCGGTAGCATGCTTTAAGTGGACTTCAAGACACAGTGTCAACTGAAGCAGCCAAGCCCATTGTTGTTGTAGTACGGCAACCCTCTCAGAGTCCCGGTACAGTTGCTGACAGAAGTCAAAATCAAACCAAGCGAAACAGACTTCGTAAAGTTACTGTGCAGAAACTTAGGTAATGTACGAACTCAACCTGGACTGCGACACGGTCAACAACCAGTCTTAGTACCCAGCGAGCTGTCAGAGAGCAAGTATGTATTCCTACGCATCGATCGCGTTCCGACACCCTTAGAACAACTTTACGAGGGCCCTTATTAGATTATTTATTATTATGAAATTTAAATCAATAAAACAAATCCATAAAGAAAATGTGTGAATTTTATGTTAAATTGAGTGTCAAATTTGATCAAGTGAATATTTTTTTATACAATATTAAATTTAACCGACACGAGCACCACTCAATATGGTAAATGCAACAAAAATTTTTTAAATCGTGAATAACAGTAAATAGCAATGCAAAAAATTTACAATATTTTTTCAATGTTACAACAAAACTTTATAGACAATGTACGGTAATTACGCGTACTCGTTCTCGTATTCGTACAACAGAAATTATTTTCAAATAATTCCTTATGCAAATCATGCAAAATTGTTATATTATTCTGTTTAATGAATTATTATTATTTAGACATATTGAATTAATTGCTGCAAGTTAATTGCTAGACTCATTAAATTTGATGAATGTTACCAATATATGAATGAGCTACAATTCAGTTTGAGCAATGAATCGTAAAACGAAACATTGGACCACTAATTTTAAACAGCAAAAAACACAAGTGCAAAAAAAGATTTAATGAAATAAGTGTTATTTAACACTTACTTTGTGCTCAATGGTCGTTTGTAGATTCTTATCCAAATGCACCTTTATAATTTGGGTGCCATCCAATTTGGCACGAATACGTTTGCCTACGATCTCTGCTGGAAACACTAAATCTTCTAAAATAAAATACACAGCAGTTAAACTACGCGAACGGATTATTGCACCGTCTTGTTTTTACGAAAACTTTGTAGTTACTCGTTCACTATCTAAGTCTTTACGGTGCTGATATAACTCTTCCTCTTCAAGTGGTCCTTGCAAACCCTTATGAAATATATTTCTCATCCACCAGAAACTCCATCTCGAAAATATATTAGCGGTTGAGTAGGGATTCTTTGGGCGTTCAATTTTTCTTCTAGTCCGATTGATGTTAAATTTCTTTATTTACAGTTACGTTTGATTATGATAAACCAAAAATGTAGTAATAAATTCGAAGTTCAAGAAATGAAGATAACCGACACGAGCACCACTCAAATATGGTAAATGCAACAAAAATTTCTTAAATCGTGAATAACAGTAAATAACAATGCAAAAAATTTACAATATTTTTTCAATGTTACAACAAAACTTTATAGACAATGTACGGTAATTATGCGTACTCGTTCTCGTATTCGTACAACAGAAATTATTTTCAAATAATTCCTTATCCTTATGCAAATCATGCAAAATTGTTATATTATTCTGTTTAATGAATTATTATTATTAAGACATATTGAATTAATTGCTGCAAGTTAATTGCTACACTCATTAAATTTGATGAATGTTACCAATATATGAATAAGCTACAATTCAGTTTGAGCAATGAAGCGTAAACGAAACATTGGACCACTAATTTTAAACAGCAAAAAACACAAGCGCAAAAAAAGATTTAATGAAATAAGTGTTATTTAACACTTACTTTGTGCTCAATGGTCGTTTGTAGATTCTTATCCAAATGCACCTTTATATATAATTTGGGTGCCATCCAATTTGGCACGAATACGTTTGCCTACGATCTCTGCTGGAAACACTAAATCTTCTAAAATAAAATACACAGCAGTTAAACTACGCGAACGGATTATTGCACAGTCTTGTTTTTACGAAAACTTTGTAGTTACTCGTTCACTATCTAAGTCTTTACGGTGCTGATATAACTCTTCCTCTTCAAGTGGTCCTTGCAAACCCTTATGAAATATTTTTCTCATCCACCAGAAACTCCATCTCGAAAATATATTACCGGTTGAGTAGGGATTCTTTGGGCGTTCAATTTTTCTTCTAGTCCGATTCATGTTAAATTTCTTTATTTACAGTTACGTTTGGTTATGATAAACCAAAAATGTAGTAATAAATTCGAAGTTCAAGAAATGAAGATAACCGACACGAGCACCACTCAATATGGTAAATGCAACAAAAATTTTTTAAATCGTGAATAACAGTAAATAGCAATGCAAAAAATTTACAATATTTTTTCAATGTTACAACAAAACTTTATAGACAATGTACGGTAATTATGCGTACTCGTTCTCGTATTCGTACAACAGAAATTATTTTCAAATAATTCCTTATCCTTATGCAAATCATGCAAAATTGTTATATTATTCTGTTTAATGAATTATTATTATTAAGACATATTGAATTAATTGCTGCAAGTTAATTGCTACACTCATTAAATTTGATGAATGTTACCAATATATGAATAAGCTACAATTCAGTTTGAGCAATGAAGCGTAAACGAAACATTGGACCACTAATTTTAAACAGCAAAAAACACAAGCGCAAAAAAAGATTTAATGAAATAAGTGTTATTTAACACTTACTTTGTGCTCAATGGTCGTTTGTAGATTCTTATCCAAATGCACCTTTATATATAATTTGGGTGCCATCCAATTTGGCACGAATACGTTTGCCTACGATCTCTGCTGAAAACACTAAATCTTCTAAAATAAAATACACAGCAGTTAAACTACGCGAACGGATTATTGCACCGTCTTGTTTTTACGAAAACTTTGTAGTTACTCGTTCACTATCTAAGTCTTTACGGTGCTGATATAACTCTTCCTCTTCAAGTGGTCCTTGCAAACCCTTATGAAATATTTTTCTCATCCACCAGAAACTCCATCTCGAAAATATATTACCGGTTGAGTAGGGATTCTTTGGGCGTTCAATTTTTCTTCTAGTCCGATTCATGTTAAATTTCTTTATTTACAGTTACGTTTGGTTATGATAAACCA
>NW_024032753.1:0-9387 GCF_002237135.1 Teleopsis dalmanni
TATATTTTATTTAATTCGATCTTTACATGACTCTGCATTTAAGAGTTCTGGCAGAATGTTCAATAATGAACATGCTTTATCTGTTATTTGAATAAAGAGAAATAAAATCATAAAATACTTTTCCAGAACAACAAAAGTAAAAATAAGCAATCCAACAACTGTAATCATATTGATAATTGAACCTAAGTAAATAATAGGTTCTCCACATTGCTTACATAAAACTTAAATAACAAATTTATATTTATCATTATTGTAACAAATGCCATCAAGGCGTCTCTGCATGGGATTGTAAAGATAAATATAGATAGATTTAATTAATTCTAAACAAATAATACCAAAATAGCATATGAGCATGTGTAGCACTAAAATCTTTTTTTATCACTAATGTAAATTGTAAGAACCAGAAAATACAGTCCACTAAAAACAAATGCAATATTGTTAATGATAACATTGAACACATGCTGAGTAAGATTATTTCACCCTTAATTTCTAAGACAAAAATTGTGTATATAAACCGTAGTATTTTAAGAAATAAATCAGTATCAAACGAATACTCAAGCCTTTTATTTGACATTTTGGTCCTTCGAAGTCAAGGAAATTGGCTAAATATACAATAAAATTCTTCAAGTGATCCCCCACCAGCGGTAAGACACTTGTAAGAAAATATTAAACCTTTCCTAAAAAGAAAGAAAAATATATTAAATTAGTTAAAGTGATCCCCCACCAGCGGTAAGACACTTAACTAATAATAAAATAAATTTAGAGCCTTACAAACTCTAAATTACAAGTTCAATAAGAACAAATAATAAAATAAATTTAGAGCCTTACAAACTCTAAATTACAAGTTCAATAAGAACAAATAATAAAATAAATTTAGAGCCTAGTTCTAAGCTAGCCTAAACAAAAAAAAGGTCAATTAAGACTAAACAATTTTTTTGTTATAACTTTCATTAAGGAAGATTATAATAAGAAAGGATTTATTATTTTAGCTAAATAGCTAAGATTTTAAAGATATAACGCCTTGGCTGTTCGAAAAGAACGCCCAATAACATTGGCTGAACCTAACAGCCTTTAGGAAAAAAAGGTACTTAGGAAAATCTTCCAGGCCAGAAATTAGGACGTTTCTTCTTTTTGTCGGATAAATAGGAAATTTATATACATTTTTCTCATGTTTTAGATGAACCAAGAAGAAAAATTGAGAAAGATCGAAGAATATGATCCAAATCCAGCACGCCATCATTTCTATCCGAAATACACGCCAAGTGTAATTAAAAACCAAGGTCCGAAACGGCTTACCATAGAGGAGTATAGAAAGAGGGAAAAACCAATAAGACTACCAAGTCCAAAACCTCCAGCTAAGAAGAAAAGAAAACGGGCAGAGAAGGAATTCCAAAGGAGAAAAAAGTTCGCACTTCTGTATCAGCAATTACATCTTCAAACAAATAAAGAAGACAGGTTATTAATTCAAGAAAAAATAAAAAAAACTTAAAAATAATAAAGACAAATAAAAAATATTTCTAAAAATTATAATATTTATTTTTGAAATGAGACTAATAACAGCAATTCAAACAGACTTACTAACAGCTCAATATAAGCTAATAGAAAAGTTAGAAAAGTTCATACAACAAGCTAAACAAATAAAAACTAGGAATCGTAAAACTGAAGCTTTAGAAGTATTAGAAGAAGATTGAAAAAATTTTTCTGAGAACGATAAGAAATTAAATAAGTTGGGAATAGAAGATATACCATATTTTAATGACGCATTATATAACGAAACGAGAGAAAAATATATTGGAGTAAAAAATTTATTAAATATGGAAAGTGAAGAACACAAATCAGAAGATGTAGAAGAAATATTAGTAACAGAGACCAAAAAGAAAGACAAATCAGAAGATGCAGAAGAAATATTAGTAACAAACAAATCAGAAATTATAATAAAAAAAACTGACGAAAATTGGGAGATGCCGGTACATTTAATCAAAAAATTAGAAGGAACGGTTCATCGTATGTTACATAATACTCCTGATACTTATGCACGAAATTTATTAATACAAACAATAGAAAAATACTACGAAGATCTACAACTTATATTAGAAAAATTAAATGACGAGCAAACTATTCATTTACAAAAAATATATAAACTAAAAACACTTAAAAGCGAAATTGAAATAATATTAAATATTAAAGCTACTGATGAATCCAATAAGCAAATAATTCAACCCACTGTGCAAAGACAAATTGAAACACCTCCTACAAGATTACCTGATTTCTACGGTAAATTTGAAGAATGGCAAAATTTTGTAGATCTATTCACAGATTAAGTACACTATAATCATATGTTATCATCTTCAATGAAATTAGACTACTTAAGATCCCATGTAAAAGGAGAAGCACGTATGGCAATAAGCCACCTATTAAATGGGTCATACTACGATACTGCTTGGTATACACTGAAAACAAGATATGAGAACAAACGGTTGAATTTCTCACAACAGTTCGATAAGTTACTTGATATGAAAACAATTAACTCATCATCAGTTACAAGCTTAAAAACTTCACATGATACAGCTAAACAATGCATTCAGATGATTGAATTTAACTCAGATAATGATATTAAATCTAATTGTGACAAATTATTTGCGCACATTATTTTGAGAAAATTAGATAAAGAAGGTATACAATTATACGAACAGCACGTTAAAAAACCAAGGCAGATACAGATGTTAAAAGATGTATTTGAATTTTTAGAACAACAATTCCAAACTCTTGAAGCTCAAAATAGGTTGAAAGCCACAAGAATAGATTCAATTACTCCAACATACGTTTCAAAAACTCAAAACTTCCATGCGATGCCAATGTTGTAATCAAATAGGACATCGAATGTATAATTGCAGCAAATTCTTGAACATGTCAGTTAGTCAGCGAACAACGATAGTACGTAATAAACAACTATGTGAAACATGTTTAAGTCATAATAATCGCAGTAAATGCTACTCTATGTTCAGATGCAAAAAATGTAATAAAGCTCATAATTCTCTTTTACACATGGATTACAATCAAAAAAATGTTAGAGTCAACACGAAAACTAATAAAGACGAGAAAACCTGCTCCACAATAAAAAAAAAAGACAAGAAGAAAATAACTCTACTCCCAACTGTATTAATCAGCACGAAATCTTCAAATGGAGATAATCATGAATTGAGAGCTTTGATTGATCAAGGCTCACAAGTATCTATGGTATCAGAAAAAATAGCTCATTCATTATTGTTAAAGAAAATTAGATATAAAACCAAACTATCAGGACTATCTAATGTAAACATGACTACATCGAATTCAAAAGTATTTATGGAAATATCATCGAGATTCAATAATAAAAATAAAGTTAAAGGAGAATTTTTGGTGATATCCCATCTAATAAAATTATTGCCAGAAGAACCAATAGAAGTTGAAGACGCTGTTTGGGATACTTATAAGTTGGCAGATCCTGAATTTAATAAAAGCGATCGTATTGATTTAATAATAGAAAGCGATCTTTATCCAAAAATAATAAAAGAAGGTATTAAAAAATATAACGATGTAGTCGGACAAGAAACTATATTTGGGTGGATAATATCTGGTCAATTACCAACAAATACAATAAAAAATCAAGCAATATCAGATTTAAATTTAGAGCGATTTTGGGAAATAGACGATGAAAACAACACAAACTTACAAGAAGATGAAAAATGTCAAGAACTATATAAAACAACTACAACAAGAGATACAGACGGTAGATTCATGGTGCAAATCCCATTTAAAGAAGAATTGTCTTTAGGGAATTCTAGAAAACAAGCAGTAGCAAGACTAATCAACCTAGAGAAGAAAATGAAGAAAGAAATTAAGTCAGAATACATAGAGTTTATGCGAGAATACGAACGTTAAGGTCATATGGTCAAAGCAGAAAATGAAAATGAAGGGTTGTACTATATGCCTCATCAGGCTGTAATCAGAGAAGCAAGTTCAACAACGAAACTACGTGCAGTTTTTGATGCGTCCGCTAAAATAACAAATGGAAATAGTCTTAATAATATCATGATGACCGGACCGCGATTATAAAAAGACATATTTGACATAATAATAAAATGGAGGTTATGGAAATTCGTGGTGACAGCAGATGTGGAAAAAATGTATAGACAAATAAAAATTGCAGAAGAGCATCAAGATTATCAACGTATACTTTGGAGAGAAAATCCAACAGACAGAATTGCGGAATTTAAATTAACCACAGTTACTTATGGAACTGCTTCGGCCCCATTTTTAGCAGTTCGCACATTACAACAAATTGCTGAAGACTATAATGGAGACATTCTTGTTAAAAATACAATTAAAGATGATTTTTATATGGATGACTTATTGACTGGCGCTGATACAAAATTAGATTGTAGAAATAAAATCAATACAATTTTCAAATGTTTAAGCAGCGCTGGATTTAAATTGCGGAAATGGATGTCCAATAATCAATCAATCTTGAAAAATCTTCCCATTGATGCCGAAAATAAAATACTGTGCATAGAGGAAGATAATTCAATAAAAACACTAGGATTGAAATGGAATCCAAAAAAGGATGAATTCCAATTCACAATAAATATATTATCAAATGAGAAAATAACTAAAAGAATGGTATTGTCAATATACGCAAAAATGTTTGACCCATTAGGTTGGTTAACACCAATAACAATTATCGCAAAATTATTTATTCAAAAACTTTGGCAATTAAAATATGATTGGGATGAAAACTTAAATGAGCAAATTCATAATGAATTCAAAGAATATAATAAAAATATGCAAACAGTGGAGCAAATTCGAATTCCAAGATGGATGGGAGTCTCGAGTTCAGATAATTGGGAGTTACATGGATTCTCGGATGCATCTGAAGCCGCTTATGCAGCGGTAATATACATCAAAATCGGTTTACATATAAACCTATTGACTGCAAAGAGCAAAGTAGCACCAATAAAAAACAAGAAGACTATTCCCAAGCTAGAACTATGTGGAGCTCACTTATTAGCAAAACTAATGAGTAAAATAATTAAAATTTTAAATACAAATCCAAAAACTTATTGTTGGAGCGATTCTGCAATCACGTTATGGTGGCTAAAAGAACCAAAAAACAAAGAGAAGTTTGTAAGAACTCGTGCAACAGAAATTAAAAATTTAATTCCAGAAACTGAATGGCGTCATATAAGATCAAAAGATAATCCAGCTGATGTAGCATCTAGAGGCATCTGTGCAAACAAATTAAAAGATTACATGCTATGGTGGCATGGGCCTGCATGGTTAGTAAAACCAAAGGAAGAATGGCCAAATGATGAAAAATTAAATGGAATGTCAACAGTTATCACGACTTTAATTTCAGATAATAATTTTTTGAGCGATTTGATAGAAAAAATATCAAAATTATCAAAACTAGAAAGAACCGTGGCATATGTTTTACGATTTATTAACTGTTTGAAAAATAAATCAAAAAATTCAAATCATTTATCAAAGGAAGAACTAGATAAAGCAAGAAATAAAATAATTCGTCAGCACTAACTTACACATTTTTCTTCAGAAATATCAAGCATTAAACAAGGGAAGGAAATAAATATGAATTTGCTATTCAATTACGACCATTTATAGATAAAAATGGAATATTAAGAGTAGGAGGAAGACTACAAAACGCGAACATTACATATAATCAAATACATCCAGTGATTCTAGCTAAAGATCGATATTCAGAATTAGTAATATATCAACCACATCAATCAACACTACATGGTGGGCAATCATCGATGAAAGCACATATAAAACGACGATTTTGGATATTAGGGATGAGGAAAACTATAAAAAAGATATGCCACAAGTGTATAAGATGCATTCGATTCAATCAAAATTTTGCTAAACAAATAATGGGGTATATACCTAGTTACAGAATAAACATATCTCACCCATTCGAACACACAGGTATTGATTACGCAGGACCCATATACATGAGGTATTCTAAAGGTCGCGGCCAAAAATCATTCAAAGGTTACATCGCAGTATTTGTATGCATGTGCACAAAAGCAATTCATTTAGAGGCAGTAAGCGACTTATCATCAGAAGCATTTATAGCTGCATTAAAAAGGTTCTTTTCAAGGCGTGGGAAGAGTGCACATTTATATTCAGATAATGGCACTAATTTTATTGGCGCATTAAAAAAATTAGATAAAGAGTTTGGAAATGCGATCAAAAATAATACATCGATGGTACCAATTCTTGCAGCAGAAAAAATTGAATGGCATTTTATTCCTCCGGCAAGTCCGTATTTTGGCGGTATATGGGAAGCTGCTGTAAAATCCGTAAAATATCATTTGAAGCGCGTAATAGGTGAAACAAAACTAACATTTGAAGAGATGACTACACTTCTAAATCAAATTGAAGCAGTACTCAATTCACGACCACTTTGCTATACAAGTAGCGATATAGACAGTATTGATGTTCTTACACCTGGACATTTCTTAATAGGTCGTCCAATATTAGACGAACCAGAAACTGAAGTCAAAAATAATATAAGTTTAATAGACCGTTGGAAACTTGTACAAAAAATTAAAACAGATTTTTGGAAAAAATGGAAAAATGAATATGTCACGTCTCTACAAAAACGAAACAAATGGTTTAGAGAAAAACCGAACTTAGCAGAGGGGCAAGTAGTATTTATTAAAGACGAAAATACCGCGCCTACTAGATGGCCATTAGGAAAAATTACAGAAGTATTTAAAGGTAAGGATGGAAAAGTAAGAGTAGTAGAGCTTAAAACTAAAAATGGAAAATTAAAAAGACCAATTCACAAACTTGCTGCTTGATGGATTCTGACACAATCTATGATAAGAACCAGGCGAAAACAGACGAAGCTTATTGCAACTTAAACATAAAATCAAACGTAAAATTAAGAACCAAAAAGCTAGCATGGACCACCTTGTATTTTTTAATGTTATGTGTTTTACCAACAGTAAAAGCAGTGGTAAAATCATCAGTTGCGTCAGTACATGAACTAAATAATAAAACAACGTTATATTTGGACATGATTGGAGAAGTCACTTCAGAAACATCATCTTGGAATCTAATAATATATTATGATATGCAACCATACTTTGATATGGCTAAAAACGCAGAGGATATTCTTAGCAAAGCTAATAATATATGTCCCAAATTACTAAATTTTGCTGACCAATGTAAGAATATATTAAATACAATGCTGAAAAAATTATCAGATATAAACGATGGTAATAAGTTATTTATATGGTATGTACGAGAGAGGAGAAAAAGAGCGCCGTTGGCATTCGTTGGTTCATTTTATCACCTCCTATTCGGAATGATGGATGAAGATGACCGAAAAGCTTTAGAAGAAGATATGAATAATCTTCTAGAAAATCAACATAATTTAAAAAAGATGACTGAAAGACAAACATCGGTAGTAGAAACAACAGTAAATATATTAAAACGCACATCTGAAGAAATTCAGCAACAATACAATGAAATTCATAAAAGAGTTGAATCCATAAACACTGCTTTGAATGAAACTTATCTTGTTTATAAGGAATCAATAAATTTTTTTATGGTAGCAAGACAGTTATCAAATATGATAGAAGAATGTTCTCAAATTCAATCTGAAGTAATGGAACTCTTAATGGACGTTAACCATGGAAAATTAAATCCAGCACTTATAAAACCATCACAGTTACATCGCGAAATAATAAAAATAAGAGATATAATTCCCGAAAATCAAATGCTACCTGGTAAAAAAACTGGAACGGAGTTAGAATCCATATACAAGTTATTAAAAGCAAAAGGGCTATTTATTGGAAACAAATCAGTAATTAACGCAAAAATTCCACTTTTCAGCAAGCAATCATCTAGTATATATAAAATAATACCTATATCAATCAATCAAGGTGTAAAATATATAATTCCGAAAGTTATGTCATCATTTTTACTATATAATCTCGAAATAAATGCATATCAATTGATGGATCCTCTGACATGGAGTCAATGTAACAAGATAGAAGAACAACAATTTACTTGTGAAGGTAATTTTCTGTGGAAGGATGCAAACGATAATTCTTGTGAAATATCACCACTAAAACCAACTAATCAAAATAATTGTCACTACGAAGAAGTAAATAATTCTTCCATTTGGGTCAAATTATACCGACAGAATAGTTGGATATTCAAAACTTTTAGACAAGAATCTGCCCACATTAGATGCTCAAATTCAATGGAAGAAATAATAACTCTATCAGGTCAAGGCATTCTATCACTAACAGAAGGATGTATGGCACGTATAAGAGAAACAACATTAACATCCTCTAGTAATCTGCAAAGCTCCACGATAGTAGAAGTAATCAAGCCAGTTACTAAAGATGCAATTATAATAAATAATAGTAATATAAAACCCTGGCACCATTGGAAAATAAATAACAAAGAAGAAATTAATCAAATAAATAAACAACTAAACGATATAACGCAGTGAAGCTAAAAGATTTGCATTTTCATCACGTATCTGGGCACGCAGCACTTGGGTTAACTTCAATAGTGATAATAGCAATAATAATCTACCTAGTTCGAGCAACAATAAGACGAAGACAACTACTAGCTATTGCAATTTCTACCCGCCGGCAGGATGTTCAGGAGTGAACATAGATTATAAGTTATGAAAAATTGTACGAAATTTAAAAATATACTTTCATGCATAATGTTAATACAATCCTATTATATTATTTTTTTAAAAAAAAATTATATTTAATTCAACCTTTTGTAACTATGTCAGATTATATTTTATTATATATATCTATATATAATTACGCTAACATAAAAGTTTGTTACCCCGTTTTAACTGTGTTGCCGTTGACATATATGGATAAAATTTATACCGTTGGAAAGGTGAAGACGTGCAGAAGAGCACAACGTTATTTTTTCGCATGTACGTTAACGGAAACACAGGTAAAAATGCGTTGGCGTAAATTTAGCGACTACAACAACAAAATACATGTGTTTTTCAAAGTTTTTTTTTGTGACGAATTGTTAATTGTTTACGGTGGATTTGTGTGTGCGATTTTTTTCCACTTTTGGAAAAAAGTGGACTTTGTGTGTTTGGACTTTGTGTGTTTGGACTTTGTGTGTTTGGACTTTGTGGATTCTGTTACAATCAGATTTTTAAAGCTCATTAATTTCAAATATTGTTTGTGAATAAAAAAAACGCATTGAAGTGGAAATATCCTTTGATATCAATCGTTTTATTTGCATTGTGTGATAGTTAAATTTTAATTGTGATAAATTTTAATTTTGATAAATTTTAATTGTGATATATTTTAATTGTGAAATGTGGAT
>NW_024032754.1:0-9384 GCF_002237135.1 Teleopsis dalmanni
ACAATTGTAACAAAACAATTATAAATATACTTTTATTTGAAAATGAGTAGTGGAAGTACGTGGAAAAGAAAAATTAGGGCTGAAAAATTGGCTTTAATAAAAAAATTGAAAGAAAGCACAGAATGTTTAGAACAAGAGAATGCATCACTTGCAATTGCACAGTTTAACAGTTTAACTCTTTCTGACGATAATATATTAGGTGACGCTATTTCTGAAAATTCAGTGCATTCCGAACCAAATTTAAATTCAAATATAAATATTAGAGATAAATTAAGGCTGTGGTACTTTCAACATAATCCAACAAGGCAATGCGCAACCAGTTTACTTCAGTTACTTAAATCTGAAAACTTAGATGTCCCAGTAAGTTTAAGTGGTTTGCTAAAAGAAAAAAAGAAGGTAACAGTTGTTAGAAGTGTTTCTCCCGGAAGTTACATTCATATAGGTTTAAAAAACCAATTAAATAAAATTCCGGAAGATATTCTAAGTGGAAATACAGAAATTATGTTGAATATTAGAATTGATGGATTACCTGTCTTTAAAAGTTCATCTCAAAGTTTGTGGCTAATAAAAATATTGCATCTTATGATGAAGCCACTTTGGTAAGATACTTAACACTTAATATATCTTAATTACTCATATTTCTCTTCTTATATTTAGATTTTAAATATTCAAAAAACAATTTCAAATGGAGGGTTTGCAAAAAATTTGCACAACATTCTTGGAAAAGATATTATTACCAATTTCAACTATGATGGTATACAAGGAAAGGACGCTTTCAAGGTGTATACACGCACCAATAATATTTTTTTCAGTTAGTATTTTTGTTTAATTTTAAAATCAACATATACATTGTCTAATATTGCATTATATTACAGAAGCTGCTTATACTGAAGTCCTAAGTGAAGAAAATTATAGGAACGATATAAAAAAGGGTTTCAAGGTTGCAAAAAACCGATATTATAGAGAGGCTTACACCAAAAAAAAACAACAAAAGGGATTAACTAGATATAGTTATAAATAGTTTTACAGTATTATTAGTTTAATAATGTTAATTTAAGTTTAAATAAATTTTAGGTATAGTTATAGATAGTTTTATAGTGTTATTAGTTTAAAAAATGTGTATATTATTTAATTTATAATAATGTTAATTTAAGTTTAAATAAATTTTAGGTATAGTTATATAGATATAATCATGCTATAATCATGTTAATAATTTTCCCAGTAGCAGAAATAAGGAGTAAAAAGGCCTTTTTAAAGGCCTTTTTCTGCAGTAAGTAGTACCTACACACTTGTATTTTTTACTATTTCTTTTTTGTTCTGGATGAGCCAATATCGGAGGCCTTACACACTCGCTGTGTAGAAAAGGCCTTTAAAAAGCACTGCAATACAAATTCTGAGGAAGGCCTTACACACTCGCTGCGTAGAAAAGGCCTTTATAAAGCACTGCAACACAAATTCTGAGGAAGGCCTTACACACTTGCTGCGTAGAAAAGGCCTTTATAAAGCACTGCAACACAAATTCTGAGGAAGGCCTTACACACTCGCTGCGTAGAAAAGGCCGCCAAAAGATTTTAAAAATGCATGTATTTGTAATTAATTATATTTAATAAAATTCCAATATCTTTTATATTATAATAAAATTTATTTAAATTAACCCAGTAGCAGAATACTCAAGGCCTTGTCAAAAAAAGGCCTTTTAAAAGCACTCCATCAGAAGGTGTAATGAAATTCACAGGCCTTTCGTTAAAGTACTTCAAAAAGGCCTTTACTAAAAAGGCGTCACTAAAGGAGTTGATGCGCATTGCGTACACGCAAGCGATGTTCAAATCATATTTGCATGTTTTGTTTTTAAGTATATCTGTTTTTTTTTCGTTTTGGCTTACCTTTGCTTTATTTCGTTGTAGTCTAGACTACTGTCTCTTCTTTGTTAAGTTAAGTTATTGCAAGTTATGAAATTCTAACAAAATTAGTCCGTTCGTGAATTCGAAAATATGCTGATCGCGAGTGAAATAATTTATAAATAGTGCTTATTAAAAATAATAAGAATATATAAACTAATTAAATAAACTAATTAAAATAAATGAAAAGACAACAGAATCATACAAATATTAAATAATAGTGCAAAACAGTGAAAAATTTTAAGTAACAATTGTAACAAAACAATTGTAAATATACTTTTATTTGAAAATGAGTAGTAGAAGTACGTGGAAAAGAAAAATTAGGGCTGAAAAATTGGCTTTAATAAAAAAATTGAAAGAAAGCACAGAATGTTTAGAACAAGAGAATACATCACTTGTAATTGCACAAAACAGTTTAACTCTTTCTGACGATAATATATTAGGTGACGCTATTTCTGAAAATACAGTGCATTCCGAACCAAATTTAAATTCAAATATAAATATTAGAGATAAATTAAGGCTGTGGTACTTTCAACATAATCCAACAAGGCAATGCGCAACCAGTTTACTTCAGTTACTTAAATCTGAAAACTTAGATGTCCCAGTAAGTTTAAGTGGTTTGCTAAAAGAAAAAAAGAAGGTAACAGTTGTTAGAAGTGTTTCTCCCGGAAGTTACATTCATATAGGTTTAAAAAACCAATTAAATAAAATTCCGGAAGATATTCTAAGTGGAAATACAGAAATTATGTTGGATATTAGAATTGATGGATTACCTGTCTTTAAAAGTTCATCTCAAAGTTTGTGGCCAATAAAAATATTGCATCTTATGATGAAGCCACTTTGGTAAGATACTTAATACTTAATATATCTTAATTACTCATATTTCTCTTCTTATATTTAGATTTTAAATATTCAAAAAACAATTTCAAATGGAGGGTTTGCAAAAAATTTGCACAACATTCTTGGAAAAGATATTATTACCAATTTCAACTATGATGGTATACAAGGAAAGGACGCTTTCAAGGTGTATACACGCACCAATAATATTTTTTTCAGTTAGTATTTTTGTTTAATTTTAAAATCAACATATACATTGTCTAATATTGCATTATATTACAGAAGCTGCATATACTGAAGTCCTAAGTGAAGAAAATTATAGGAACGATATAAAAAAGGGTTTCAAGGTTGCAAAAAACCGATATTATAGAGAGGCTTACACCAAAAAAAAACAACAAAAGGGATTAACTAGATATAGTTATAAATAGTTTTACAGTATTATTAGTTTAATAATGTTAATTTAAGTTTAAATAAATTTTAGGTATAGTTATAGATAGTTTTATAGTGTTATTAGTTTAAAAAATGTGTATATTATTTAATTTATAATAATGTTAATTTAAGTTTAAATAAATTTTAGGTATAGTTATATAGATATAATCATGCTATAATCATGTTAATAATTTTCCCAGTAGCAGAAATAAGGAGTAAAAAGGCCTTTTTAAAGGCCTTTTTCTGCGAAAAAAAAAACAGATATACTTAAAAACAAAACATGCAAATATGATTTGAACACCGCTTGCGTGTACGCAATGCGCATCAACTCCTTTAGTGACGCCTTTTTAGTAAAGGCCTTTTTGAAGTACTTTAACGAAAGGCCTGTGAATTTCATTACACCTTCTGATGGAGTGCTTTTAAAAGGCCTTTTTTTGACAAGGCCTTGAGTATTCTGCTACTGGGTTAATTTAAATAAATTTTATTATAATATAAAAGATATTGGAATTTTATTAAATATAATTAATTACAAATACATGCATTTTTAAAATCTTTTGGCGGCCTTTTCTACGCAGCGAGTGTGTAAGGCCTTCCTCAGAATTTGTGTTGCAGTGCTTTATAAAGGCCTTTTCTACGCAGCAAGTGTGTAAGGCCTTCCTCAGAATTTGTGTTGCAGTGCTTTATAAAGGCCTTTTCTACGCAGCGAGTGTGTAAGGCCTTCCTCAGAATTTGTATTGCAGTGCTTTTTAAAGGCCTTTTCTACACAGCGAGTGTGTAAGGCCTCCGATATTGGCTCATCCAGAACAAAAAAGAAATAGTAAAAAATACAAGTGTGTAGATACTACTTACTGCAGAAAAAGGCCTTTAAAAAGGCCTTTTTACTCCTTATTTCTGCTGCTGGGAAAATTATTAACATGATTATAACATGATTATATCTATATAACTATACCTAAAATTTATTTAAACTTAAATTAACATTATTATAAATTAAATAATATATACATTTTTTAAACTAATAACACTATAAAACTATCTATAACTATACCTAAAATTTATTTAAACTTAAATTAACATTATTAAACTAATAATACTGTAAAACTATTTATAACTATATCTAGTTAATCCCTTTTGTTGTTTTTTTTTGGTGTAAGCCTCTCTATAATATCGGTTTTTTGCAACCTTGAAACCCTTTTTTATATCGTTCCTATAATTTTCTTCACTTAGGACTTCAGTATATGCAGCTTCTGTAATATAATGCAATATTAGACAATGTATATGTTGATTTTAAAATTAAACAAAAATACTAACTGAAAAAAATATTATTGGTGCGTGTATACACCTTGAAAGCGTCTTTTCCTTGTATATCATCATAGTTGAAATTGGTAATAATATCTTTTCCAAGAATGTTGTGCAAATTTTTTGCAAACCCTCCATTTGAAATTGTTTTTTGAATATTTAAAATCTAAATATAAGAAGAGAAATATGAGTAATTAAGATATATTAAGTATTAAGTATCTTACCAAAGTGCCTTCATCATAAGATGCAATATTTTTATTGGCCACAAACTTTGAGATGAACTTTTAAAGAGAGGTAATCCATCAATTCCAATATCCAACATAATTTCTGTATTTCCGCTTAGAATATCTTCCGGAATTTTATTTAATTGGTTTTTAAACCTATATGAATGTAACTTCCGGGAGAAACACTTCTAACAACTGCTACCTTCTTTTTTTCTTTTAGCAAACCACTTAAACTTACTGGGACATCTAAGTTTTCAGATTTAAGTAACTGAAGTAAACTGGTTGCGCATTGCCTTGTTGGATTATGTTGAAAGTACCACAGCCTTAATTTATCTCTAATATTTATATTTGAATTTAAATTTGGTTCGGAATGCACTGAATTTTCAGAAATAGCGTCACCTAATATATTATCGTCAGAAAGAGTTAAACTGTTAAACTGTGCAATTGCAAGTGATGCATTCTCTTGTTCTAAACATTCTGTGCTTTCTTTCAATTTTTTTATTAAAGCCAATTTTTCAGCCCTAATTTTTCTTTTCCACGTACTTCCACTACTCATTTTCAAATAAAAGTATATTTATAATTGTTTTGTTACAATTGTTACTTAAAATTTTTCACTGTTTTGCACTATTGTTTAATATTTGTATGGTTCAGTTGTCTTTTCATTTATTTTAATTAGTTTATTTAATTAGTTCATATATTCTTATTACTTTTAATAAGCATTATTTATAAATTATTTCACTCGCGATCAGCATATTTTCGAATTCACGAACGGACTAATTTTGTTAGAATTTCATAACTTGCAATAACTAAACTTAACAAAGAAGAGACAGTAGTCTAGACTACAACGAAATAAAGCAAAGGTTAGCCAAAACGAAAAAAAAACAGATATACTTAAAAACAAAACATGCAAATATGATTTGAAAACCGCTTGCGTGTACGCAATGCGCATCAACTCCTTTAGTGACGCCTTTTTAGTAAAGGCCTTTTTGAAGTACTTTAACGAAAGGCCTGTGAATTTCATTACACCTTCTGATGGAGTGCTTTTAAAAGGCCTTTTTTTGACAAGGCCTTGAGTATTCTGCTACTGGGTTAATTTAAATAAATTTTATTATAATATAAAAGATATTGGAATTTTATTAAATATAATTAATTACAAATACATGCATTTTTTAAAATCTTTTGGCGGCCTTTTCTACGCAGCGAGTGTGTAAGGCCTTCCTCAGAATTTGTGTTGCAGTGCTTTATAAAGGCCTTTTCTACGCAGCGAGTGTGTAAGGCCTTCCTCAGAATTTGTATTGCAGTGCTTTTTAAAGGCCTTTTCTACAAAGCGAGTGTGTAAGGCCTCCGATATTGGCTCATCCAGAACAAAAAAGAAATAGTAAAAAATACAAGTGTGTAGGTACTACTTACTGCAGAAAAAGGCCTTTAAAAAGGCCTTTTTACTCCTTATTTCTGCTACTGGGAAAATTATTAACATGATTATAACATGATTATATCTATATAACTATACCTAAAATTTATTTAAACTTAAATTAACATTATTATAAATTAAATAATATACACATTTTTTAAACTAATAACACTATAAAACTATCTATAACTATACCTAAAATTTATTTAAACTTAAATTAACATTATTAAACTAATAATACTGTAAAACTATTTATAACTATATCTAGTTAATCCCTTTTGTTCTTTTTTTTTGGTGTAAGCCTCTCTATAATATCGGTTTTTTGCAACCTTGAAACCCTTTTTCATATCGTTCCTATAATTTTCTTCACTTAGGACTTCAGTATATGCAGCTTCTGTAATATAATGCAATATTAGACAATGTATATGTTGATTTTAAAATTAAACAAAAATACTAACTGAAAAAAATATTATTGATGCGTGTATACACCTTGAAAGCGTCCTTTCCTTGTATACCATCATAGTTGAAATTGGTAATAATATCTTTTCCAAGAATGTTGTGCAAATTTTTTGCAAACCCTCCATTTGAAATTGTTTTTTGAATATTTAAAATCTAAATATAAGAAGAGAAATATGAGTAATTAAGATATATTAAGTATTAAGTATCTTACCAAAGTGGCTTCATCATAAGATGCAATATTTTTATTGGCCACAAACTTTGAGATGAACTTTTAAAGACAGGTAATCCATCAATTCTAATATCCAACATAATTTCTGTATTTCCACTTAGAATATCTTCCGGAATTTTATTTAATTGGTTTTTTAAACCTAAATGAATGTAACTTCCGGGAGAAACACTTCTAACAACTGTTACCTTCTTTTTTTCTTTTAGCAAACCACTTAAACTTACTGGGACATCTAAGTTTTCAGATTTAAGTAACTGAAGTAAACTGGTTGCGCATTGCCTTGTTGGATTATGTTGAAAGTACCACAGCCTTAATTTATCTCTAATATTTATATTTGAAGTTAAATTTGGTTCGGAATGCACTGAATTTTCAGAAATAGCGTCACCTAATATATTATCGTCAGAAAGAGTTAAACTGTTTTGTGCAATTACAAGTGATGTATTCTCTTGTTCTAAACATTCTGTGCTTTCTTTCAATTTTTTTATTAAAGCCAATTTTTCAGCCCTAATTTTTCTTTTCCACGTACTTCTACTACTCATTTTCAAATAAAAGTATATTTACAATTGTTTTGTTACAATTGTTACTTAAAATTTTTCACTGTTTTGCACTATTATTTAATATTTGTATGGTGCAGTTGTCTTTTAATTTATTTTAATTAGTTTATTTAATTAGTTTATATATTCTTATTACTTTTAATAAGCACTATTTATAAATTATTTCACTCGCGATCAGCATATTTTCGAATTCACGAACGGACTAATTTTGTTAGAATTTCATAACTTGCAATAACTTAACTTAACAAAGAAGAGACAGTAGTCTAGACTACAACGAAATAAAGCAAAGGTTAGCCAAAACGAAAAAAAAACAGATATACTTAAAAACAAAACATGCAAATATGATTTGAACACCGCTTGCGTGTACGCAATGCGCATCAACTCCTTTAGTGACGCCTTTTTAGTAAAGGCCTTTTTGAAGTACTTTAACGAAAGGCCTGTGAATTTCATTACACCTTCTGATGGAGTGCTTTTAAAGGCCTTTTTTTGACAAGGCCTTGAGTATTCTGCTACTGGGGAAGATTCGGCAAGATAAGTAGGACCACATAATTTCGGATATTTGTCTCGAAAACCACTGTTCCATCTTATGCACAAGTCCTTTGTGCCAAACTTTATCAAAGGCTTTCGATACGTCTAGGAAAACTGCAGTGCAAATTTTTTGTTCTTCAAGTGCTCTTTCGATTTTGTCGCATATTCTGTGTATTTGTTCTACAGTAGAATGCTTTTTTCGGAACCCAAACTAATGACTCAGAACTATTTGATTTTCTGTGAGAACAATCTGTATTCTATTAAGGAGAATTCGTTCAAAAATTTTTGATAAAACGGGTAATAAAGAAATTGGGCGATACGACGAAACTTCATTAGCAGGTTTTCCTTGTTTGTGTACCATAAGTACTTCCGCCACTTTCCAATAAATTGGTGTTTAGAGAACTGAAGAGTACTCATCCATACTGATTTTTGAATCTGCTGTGTAAATAGAAGAACTTCGTTATCCACTTCAGTCGCTGAGTTTAGATCAGAGTTAAGATTAAGAGTGTTTTCAAGGTGCAGCCTAAAGTAATCCCAGCCAGTAGATCTATTTATTAAATCGCCGCCAATAATGAATTTATTTTTAAATTTAGAAAGGAAGTTTATATATTGATCTGTACTAATAGAATGTCTTGGAGGACTGTAGACCGAAATAATTGATAATTTTTGATTTTGTACTTTTATTGTAACAGTTGTGGCTTGAAACTCGCTACAGCTAATATTTTCCTCTTCATAGTAACTGATGGTTTCCTTTATTATAATAGCACTTCCCCCTCGTGCATTGTTATTCGGATAAGTAGTGTGGTAAGTTTCATAACCTCTAAATTTTATATGTGATTCCCTCGTAAAGTGCGTTTTTTCTATTAGACATATATCGATGGACTTTTTGTAAAGAATAGTCTGTAGTTCGTTTTGTTGATGTAGGAGCCCATTTGCGTTCCAGAGCATAACTTTTATTGAAGACTGCATTACATACGGTATTTGGAAACGATCTGTTCTAGTTTACTTATCCATTCATCTGAAACTTTATTAAATTTTTCCTGGTTTTGTAGCAGTTGAAGAACCAACTGCAAGGTTGAAGAAATTTCTCCAGGGTTTTGAGAGTTATTATTTGATTTTAGTGCTTAGGCATATGAAGGTGTTTCATGATTTTGTGTTAGTTTAGAAATTGGCAAATTTTTTATATATTCAGTGGCAGCAGAGTTGGGTTTATCTGGCTTACTACTTTGGTTATCTTTCTGAACGGTTTTGTTTCGCATCTTTTGTAGCTCTTTGGCTACAATACATCCGCGATAGTTAGGTATTTGGTTTGGTCTTTTTACTGCTTCAATGGAGACAAAAGTTGCTAATATATTATTTATTCCGTAAACCTTTTTAATGTCTTCAATAGACTCAAGGGTAAGCAGAAACATATCTAATGGCTCCTTTGTTTTCCATTTAAATGTCCGATCTGCTCTTATGGCTTTGAGCCCTTGTTTCTGTAAGTCCTCGACAATAAGTTTAGGTTCACAGGAGTGATGCA
>NW_024032755.1:0-9384 GCF_002237135.1 Teleopsis dalmanni
TGACGTAACTGAAGCAGTAGAGCATTTCAACTCTTGTGTCCAAATGTCTGCATGGGAATCAACTCCACCAATTTCTAAAAGTGTTAAGCTAGATTATCCATTTAACATTAGATACCTGATTAAAGAAAAGCGTAGGATGAGAAAACATTGGCAACAGTCGAGATTCCCTGCGGATAAAACTCGCTTAAACAAACTGTGTAAACTCGTTAAAGCCCTTCTTTTAAAGTATAACAATAATCGCACGTCGCTATACCTTCAAAACCTAAGTGCTTCATGTGATACAAAATATTCCCTTTGGAAAGCCATAAAAAAGAACAACAGACCGATTGTCTATCAACCACCTATACGCAAAATCGACAACTCATGGGCAAAAAGCGATATTGAAAAAGCAGAAACATTTGCGTTACATTTGGACCAGGTCTTTAAATCAAATGATAACCAAAATATGCCTGATGTCATGAATCAAAGGATTAATTTTCTACAAGAGCCTTATCAATTGGAACTTCCAATTAAAAGATATACTATTAATGAAGTTAGAGATGTAATAACAAAGTTAAAAGTAAAAAAAGCTCCAGGATACGATTTAATCACAGGCATGGCCTTGCAGCAGCTCCCACCGAAAGGATTTGTATTTCTCACTCATCTATTTAACGCTGTGATAATAAGGGGGTTTATTCCGCCACAGTGGAAGATAGCACAAATCTCCATGATACCGAAACCAGGGAAAAGCCCAGAAGACGTCAAATCATATCGGCCAATAAGTCTACTTCCGATCCTGTCAAAAGTTATGGAAATCCTGTTTCTAAAGCGCCTTACTCCGTTTATCCAACAAAACAGACTCATACCTGACCATCAATTCGGCTTTCGCCAAAATCATAGCACAATAGAACAAATTCACAGACTTGTCAGACATATCCATAGTGCGATAGATGGTAAAAAATATTGCACTGCGGCATTTATAGATATTTCACAAGCTTTTGATCGAGTATGGCATGAGGGCCTCCTGTTCAAACTAAAACTGTATCTACCTCTAAATTTTTTCATATTTATAAAATCATACCTCTCGGCTAGGCACTTTTTCGTTAAGCATGGAAACGAAACTACAGTACTTCATGATATAGAAGCAGGAGTACCTCAAGGTAGCATAATGGGACCAATGCTTTATCTTTTATTTACTGCGGATCTTCCCCTTACCGATGAGAGTGTTATCGGTACATTTGCAGACGACACAGCTATTTTATCAGTTGACAGTGACCCAATCCGTGCTTCCACCAAACTTCAAACCTGCCTTGATAATGTTGCTCTCTGGATGATAAACTGGCGTATTAAACCGAATGAATCAAAATCTGTCCAGGTAACATTCACTACAAAACGTTCTACGTGCCCGCCGGTCTTAATAAACAATACTCAATTACCACAAGCTGTAGAAACAAAATACTTGGGCATACATCTGGATAGTAAGCTAACCTGGAAATCGCACATATTCAAAAAGCGTAAAGCCTTGGGTCTTAAATTACGAAACTTATTTTGGTTCCTCAGCCGAAATTCCAAACTGTCACTCGACAATAAGCTGCTTATATACAAATCTGTACTTAAACCTATATGGAGTTATGGGGCCCAATTATGGGGTACTGCAGCAGACTCAAACCTGGCAATTATACAGCGCTTCCAATCTAAAACACTACGAATGATCACAAACGCACCTTGGTATATAACGAATGAACAGCTACATAAACAATTACATGTTCGAACAATCAAGGAAGAAATAGCAAGTATTTTAAAGAATTACGCTCAACGCTTATATATGCACCCTAACCCTCTGGTTACTCAACTGATGTCCCCTTCCAATACCTTTACAAGGCTGAGAAGAAAAACATCGCGAGACATTTTAAATATGTATATGTAGACAATACACTTTTATTTTAAATATGTATATATGGATATGTCACTGGGCATAGTCCATACGTGCCTTTCTTTTTATATCGTAATAACCATTATTACGATTTAAATTTATATATATTACTTATTGTCATTCATTCCTGACAGATTGTAATAAATAAATGGATTTCAAAAAAAAAAAAAAAATTAAAGATTCTACATGCTCAAGTCTAGGTTGTGTGATCTTTTCTGATGTAAGTGAGCTGTATTACAGAACTTTTGAGAGCTCTTTAACACATTATTTATTTTTTTCTTTCATTCTATCTATAAATATTCCTATCAAAATACTATCAAATATATTAAAGCTAAACTAACTATTCAAATTCATTGTCAAAGAAAAAATACTGAATAAGATAAGTGTGGATATCTGAGACAAGCACGATGTATAATGCTGATCATTGTCATTAACTAATTAATCTAAGCTTAATACTTTGCATGAATAAATATAAATTATTCCCACACACAATACTTTTTTAATTTTAGTCAAAAATAGAAAAAATTTAAAATTTTAATTTTTTTTTAGTTTTCAGGTCGAAAATAAATTTTTATGTGGAGAATCTCGCTTAAAAGGCTAATTAGCAAATATTTAATTTAGAAAACGTAAATTTTAATATATCAAGAAATTTATTTTGAAGTCATAAACTAACTAGAAACAGAAGTAGTCTAAATTGAATTAAATACTTTTTTTTGATATATGCTTATTGTTGCTATATATATATAGGTATTATACTTTAATGTTGAAACTGAAACACTTATTATTTCTAATTCAAAAAAGTGACTTTATTACTATTATCATAATTCAATAAAAAAATTTAAATAATCTCAAGTACAGTTTTTTATCATTTTAATTCATCAGATTATAGCGACTGTTTCGTAATTATAAAAAATTAATTTAATTTATTTATTAAGTGTGTGATTTTTATTACATTATTAAGATTATTGTCAACAACAAAAAAAAAAATACCAAAAATGATAAATTAAAAAATAATTATTAATGTTTTATTAAAATTAAAAATTAATATTAAAATAAAAAAAATTATTAAAACAGAATAGTATTGAAATATAATAAAAATAAAAATATAATTAATTAATATATTCTACAGTTTGTTTATGATTTCGTTGTAATATAAATACAACAAGTAAATATATTAAAACTTTTACAGCCAATTAACAAAACCACAGAAAAGTGTACGACCATAAAAGTCAAGTACGGTTTTAGGTCAATTCGTTAAGGAGCGTTGACTCTGAGCTTCAAATTTGGCAGGACACGAGTTCGATTCCTGATACTTAAAATCTCAAAAAAATTATTTACAAGTAATTAAATAAAAGAATTATTGCCAAGACCACTGATAATCAATGAATTAAAAATAATAAAATTTTTTGTTACAAATCACTACTGCCCGAAACTTCTCAATAAAAATTATTAAAATAATTTTTTCTAAACAAATTATTATTTTAAAATTGGCATTGTGAATATATTTGTTGTTTTTATTTACCTATTGTTTGATATTTTAATATAATATATTGTATAATATTTTTTTAAAAATGTGTGTTACTCACTCCTGCCTGAAATGTTCAGTAGAAAATATAGAACTCAGCCCAGCTCTGCAGTACATATAGTATAAGATGTATTTTGTATGCAAACAGTATTTATATTAGTAAGTTTTAAATATATAAATATATGTATATATTCAGACTCCTGTCTTAAATGTTCAGTAGAAAGTATAGAACTTAGCCAAGCTCTGCAGAATATACAATATAAAATGTATTTTGTATGCAAACAGTATTTATATTAGTAAGTTTTAAATATATATATAAATATATTTATATATTATTATATTATAAAATATAGCACTAGTATATTTTATGTGTACTATTATTATACTAATAATATATTTATATTAATTATAAAATAAATTTTGAGAGTTGAAAAGAATGAATATTAATTGTTTATAATTTATACATTTTCGTTGAGATTTCACTTTTTAATTATACAATCTTTAACCAGTTTTATCTAGATTTTATCATTATTTATATTGAGAATTTTTAAAGAATATTTCTACTACTTGAGAAAATATCTCAAGTATGTCTTTTTTACTTTCTCACTCACACAGGTATTAATGCAAATTTTTGTGAATTAATATATAAAAAATTTGCATTACCTGTTACACTGCCTTGAATTACTTAATTTCTGCTCTCATTTCTGGCTTCTTTTAAACATTTCAGAATGACCAAACCATAACGAGCCGTAAAGTATAACCACAAATAGGTGTTATCAGCCAATGACACTTAATGCTAAATTATGGCATTAAATGCATTATTTTAATGCAATCCTTACCCACTCAGCGCATAAAATATTTACCATAAAACTGATAATACCAAAGCCAATCAGCAGATAAAAATGCAACTACGACAGAAGACCGAGTTTGAAATATCGAATCGAGGGTCATAAAATTGAAGACATGCTATGATAGCCCATTAAGAACTTGTAAATGTGGCAAAATATAGCCAATTCCGCTTCTTGACATAGGCGAATATTTAATTGAAATTGTGTTCTTAAAGTGATAAAAATATAATAAAATTGATATCGTTGTTATATTTAAGGTGCCATAAGCTAAATAGAAGAAACTGATAAGTTCGATGAAATATTGCAGTAAGCAGAATTGTGAAAAATTGAACAGATATTTAATAAGATATTTAATATTTATGACGAAATGAAAATATTTTTATCTGTCAAGTGTTGCATAAATTATATGTAATAATTTTGATTTATATTCAGCATAAGGTTTATTAATTTTATTAATAAATTTAAATACATTTATGTCTAATAAAAATTCAATAGTCAATAAAATACAGAGTTAACACAGTAAATATTTACAAATTAAGTTTTAAGTGATTGTATTACACACGTTAAAATAAGGGAAATTTTAGAACATGTGTTATGTGCATTTCCGATATTGTTAAAGACATAAATTAACATTAAACATTTTGATTTGATCGAATGCTACAATCTAGAGAAAAATTTTTTAACCATCCTTAGAGCCACCGATCTCTTATCGATATTTTGGAAAGATATTACTATCGGTCAATGGAATATATATTTAATATCAGATTTGGCAATACCTGTTCGTAAAATACTGTTTTTCTTTCTTTAACGAAAGATATTTTATAGAGAGATTTTAATGCCGGTCATTAAAGAGCATATTGATTACTTCCCCGGTCCTTGTAAAACACTTTTATTATTTTTCTGCTCTGGAGTTTATTTTGGGTTTAATTGGACTTGAAGAGTATAGAAAAGATCACAACCATACTAAAATTCGTAATAATTATAAACCAATGGGATAAATGGACAATCAGACCCTTTTGGCTGCTATTGTTAGATAAATTGGCCAAGCTAGTTAGACACTTCACAATTGAACTAAAACTGTATTTATTGCGTGTCCAACTGATAAGGAAGTAGCAGTCTATTGAAGGTATTTAAGTGCCAATTATTTTTCACCAATCCTAATTTAAATAATTCACATGAAGTATGGAAGAGATATTTTTAAATAAATAAATAAGTCACCAGAAGTCGTACAAAAATAAATATATGTTTTTAATAGCATAACGAGATGATTCGATGTTGTCTTATATATCTGTTCTATAATTACATAATCTGTATACATGTTTTTGAAATTAATTAATTTTTATCTATTATAAAAAAAGATTGACAAAGATATAAAAAAAATTTTTTTTTATATCTATGCGGAATTTGGATGTCGATTTGTAAGTCTGTATAACTAGTATTCAAGCTAATTGCGACAAAGTAGAAATTCTAATTGGAAAACATCTTGAATTACTTATTTACATAAAAAATCTTACTTACTGGGTTTTAGCCTGAGGCAGCACTCCCCTTCAGGTGCGCGCCTTCTCCAATTTGAGATACAGTCTACCTCTACGCCTTATCCAACTGACACGTCAAACACATTTATCGTTGGAACATCGTCATCCATTTTCACGTCTTGAACAAACTACCGAAACCGTTGAATATTTATTCGCTGAATTATATACATGTCATGATAAAGCTCATATAGGTCATGATTTATTAGGAAGCGGTAGTCATTGCGAATTCTTAGAAGACCAAAGATCTTACGAAAACTTTTCTTCCGAAAAGTCCTAGTGTAGCTTCTTCATCCTGTGATAGAGTTCATGCTTCTACGGTACACAGAAGCATAGGCAAGATGACCGATTTTTAATTTCTCAGCATATTTACAAGAAATTTTTATCAATATAATTTATCCGGTTAAAATATGGATTTAAATTGTATAAATTTATATAAATAAAAATCTTATATTTGTCAATACAATGGGATTAGATTATAGCCTGAGATTGGGTAGAGCAGGAGATCGGATTGCGTTCTATATGGGTTCTTATTGTGTAAAACAATATATTATATCATGAAATTGATAGTTTCATTTAGAAAATTATGGCTTGTTATGAACAAATGAAGGTGAGATCCAACTTTCTTTTACTTATAATTATTTATGGACCATGTTTTGTATTTGAATTTCAATAATATGTCTATTCTTTTCTAAGAATGTCGCAAAAGAACAACATAAAATAAGCACTACCTTCGTTGGCAACTCTGGAAAAACCGAATATTTTTGGTTTGACACCTAATAGGTTTATATGGTATATGCAAATACATATTTACAAAACACGTAAATTTAAAGTTTTTAACACTAAAATAATAAATAGGAAAAATAACATCTACGAAATACGAATAATAAACAATTCCATGAGTAACTGGAAATTTTGTACGTACTTTCAAAAATCATTCACAATAGACGAATTTTTTGTCTTGGCAATCATGCGATTTGAGCTGCTTATTGTTAAGCGGTTTCAAAGTAGTTGGACTATGGTATATAAGCTAGCAGTATTGTTGGTTTATATGATATTTTTAAAATAAGCAGTTGTACAAAAGAATAGGTCTGGTGTGAAACTGAAATCCTTGTTCTTGGAGTTGCTTTATATTTAATTAGCACCAAAACGAACTTTTATTTTATTTCTTGTTTAATGATTTAATTTTATTATATTTTTATTTATAATCTTCTACAGGGTTTCTCAATCAATTTTACTACTATTCCATTCTCCACATAATAGGTATGTGTATTATACATAAATAGTGTATGCCATCACGTTTGTTGCTTAAGTCTCTTGTATGTTAGCCAGCAGATAGTAATGGTAGTGAGTAACTAATTTAAAGCCATAACACTTGTACTAATGTTTGCTTAAGTACTAAAACTTATTTATTTATAATACTTATTTTTCGTAAATAAATTCCCGTGGAATGATAATTATGAAAGTAATTTTTTATTCTTTCAGTTTTTAGATTCTATCGACCATAACTTGAATCTATAAAGTTGTTGAACTGACATAATTCAAGATAACTACCCTCAATATAATGTTAAACCTTCCAGAAATTATCTTTGGCAAACATTTTATATGCAAAGATGCCGTCATTTATGCAAAAATTGTTGCTGCACACGCAATTCATGGTGCATGCAACAATTTCTTCTCGGTTTACTTTCGAAGGGAGCAGTTCTGATCATTCACACTTTTTTTAATGCGATATAGCCTTAAAGTGTCTGTTAATGGTTTTAAAGTGTACTTGTTGATAAAATTAATTTCTGTTTTTCCGACTGCATGTTGAGTTCTTTATTGCTAATTTATTAGGTTTTAAATCGCATTTGTAAGTGTCGCTTACATTTGTGCAAAACATTAAAATGCAATTTTACATTCATATTACGTATTTGTTTAGAAAAAAGTCACAATTAACATAATAAGTACTTCAAAGTAGCTATAAAAATCACTGAGATCATACACCATATACACTACTATATAATTCTTAATTATTATATATACAATTTGTATGGTTTTAAACCAATAATTATCCAACATCCAGTCCTTACTGTAATATCAGAAAACAGCAATTACCAGTAGTTTTATATTAAATGTTTGTTTTTAAATCACTACAACTTCCCATAACATAGATTTTATACGAATTAAATTTTTAAACCCAATTAAGCCCACAAAGATCTGGTCGACATACTCATTATGCATGTTGTGCCATTGGCAACATGTTTAAGACATTTTATGTAGAATTGCGACCACAATCAAGTTAATTTTATGGAGTATTGGAACAGTGATGAGACAGTCAGTCAGTCGTCCAGTTTAATTTTAACAGACAAGCGAACATGATTTGCTTCATTACTGCTGCTGCTCTTTCAGCTGAATTGGCTTCTTCTGCTCTGATCTGATCGAGCTTAATTAGTCGCCCAGGGAATGACACATTTTAAATGTTTGAAATCTACATTTCTGCACTATTTTTCTCATGATCGTGACAGTTTTATATTATATTTCTTTTAGATACATAAAGAAAATAATTTACAATCAATTAAACGCTACAAAATGTAAGATTATAGGTTTATGACTTCTGAGAACTTTATTAATGCAAAGTTTTATTCATTATCGTTCCATTATATTACACAACATATAATACTATTTACATTCATGTAACTGATGAAATTATTGATTTTTATACAAGAATGTATATATATTTCCTTATTTATGAGAATTAATGAGAAAGCCTTACAAAATTAGCTATTATATTGTCAGTAGCCTTTTGATGACTATATTTACATGGTTATTGTTATTTATATATGTACAATTTACATAAAAACTAATCCTAGCACAGTTCTGGACTTCAAAGATATTGTACACTCAAAATTTTAAGACCTTAAGAGTAACTAAAATCTTTACAAAACTTACATTAACATTTTTAACACAACACAACATTGTCTAAATAGAGAATCTGAAGACCACATCAAGGACACAGTCGATTTCCAGAATGATCTAATAACGACTTATAAACTTTTCCAAAATTCAAGATTCAATTTTTTAAAATTCAAGTTTTTATCAGATCACTAATTTTTTAAATCAGTTCCATAAAACAGAAAATTAAAGGCTTGCGATTCTTACACAAACCGAAGTTTCGATCTTATAAGGCGAAGATCAACGGTTTAAAAATCGGAACAAAGAAGGTTTGAAAATCTACACTGAAATTGATCTGATCAATACTGTAAGCCAAAATACGATTTAGAAAAGTAGATTGAGAAAGCAATGAATTTTACGGGCTCTTTTATAAGAGTTAGGAAATAACACACTAATATAAAATACTAGATGGTAAATGGTAATTGTTAATGTCAGATTATTTCACAAAAAGATTGACTTACTTGGGTTCTACGAAATGAGATCATTGTGATAACAGAAAAGTTTTAAAGAAGTTGTAGAAAAGGATATTTCTATTTTGGAACGAAAAACGTTTCTTTAGAGATGGACAGTGTCCCTTATGTACACATTCTTCATATCGAATAGGTATTTAACGATTTCGAAATATGGATAGAT
>NW_024032756.1:0-9381 GCF_002237135.1 Teleopsis dalmanni
GCCTGTAAATAAGTATAGTAACTCTGTACGGCTTTTACTGGATTGTATAAGGTTTGAGTTCTTTAAGCTCCTGATATTATTACGTTTTTCAGTAGCATTAAATTGTCTTCGGCAGCTGAACTATCTTGCTCTAAAAATGATATAATAAATCTGATGTGTTGTGCTATAAAATTGTCTCAAATAACATATTCAGATAATGAAATCCTAATATTTTAGCATAATTGCTAATCTTAACAGATCTGAACACAGATAATTTCTATCCGTTCAACTTTCTAAAATTGGACTTAAGTAAACATCGATCCATAGCTTCATGTTTTAATAAGTCAAACCTCTACCTGAGAGGAACATTTTTCCATCATATTTGCTCAAATCTTACGATTACCTGAAAACGAGTCCAAGATATTATTACATTTATCTGTAGCTTCAAATAGTCTGAGTTAGCATAACGGATATTCTCCAACTATAACACAATAATATCTTCAAGAAGTTATTATCACGCTTATATGTAACCTCAAATTAATTGAATTAGGTCAACAGTTTTTCTCCGGTTTTTCTACCATAAGTAAGTCTTGTAGGTTACAGTTTAACAAATGGCTTAAGTATAAAGATAACCTCGATTTCCAATAAGAGACTGTTGGGTTTCTCTTCAGATCCTCATAAAATAAATCCCACCAACTTGTTAATTTATTCATTGCAACTGAAGCTAAGTGTAGGGTGCAAACTCGAAGTACTTACCTTACAAAAGTAATTTAAACAATTTAGAAAAGGAAGACGACAGCATATACCCCCATACAGCTGTCACATGTGAAGTGCACAACAGGAATTCGCAGCGCTTTATGAAGCAGCTTAAGTGCTTGAAAATTCCACGTAATGCACTTTTTACCGAACTCGCAAAAATGAAGAAAAGACCAACGTCAACCGAAGAAAAAAGCGCCAGGACAATATCAGCAGTGCATGTATCTGAAACAAAAACCAAATAAAGTGCAATAAAAAGACTACAACAAATTAAGGTTTATTTAGAAATGCGCTCATTGCGACTGCGGCGTGTGTGTTGGTTCATTTTCTAAAGCACTTTTTGTGCATTTTTGATGCTTTTTGTTCATTAGTGGATAATAAACGACTGCGTTCCAACATTTGTGTCCTCCGTAAATTGCGATTGGAGAGAAAACATCACGAATTGCACAACCAGAAATTTATTAGAAGTGTTTGCGTTAATGTATATTTTTATGCAGTATCTGCAATATAAAACCAAATAGGATCATTAAAAAAAATGTTAAAAACCAGCAACGAAACTTGCCTATATGCAGAAACCTATTTTTGACTTGGTCACAACACTTTATAGATATCACGAAAAGTTAACAAATAAGTATTTTACTTAACAAATACACAAAAATTATAAATGTCCGGAAGGTGAGTATAAGTATTGTGGATCAACTTTACTTCAATAGCTTAAGTTACTTAATCTTAATACTTAACACTCTTATTAAATTATTTGTCGACTCTTAGTTATGTGAACAGTTTTACTAACCGACCTATGAGTAGGTATTTATAGTTATCACGTACCTGATGCTGTCATAAGATAAATGAAAGAACTTAAATTCATACTCTTTGAGAATATTTAGAACTCAATATAAAATATGTTGCGAAGCTCTTCCTCCTTCACAAATTCAAAATATCTAACCGAAAGAAGTTCAGAATCACAAAATAGAAAGCATTAAAATTACCAGTCAACTCCAACTATTATCTATTGGTGGTAATACTCCACCCATATTTTACACATTTATAACTGATTTCATTATTTATCAAATAATGACAACAATTGCTTCGCAATTATTCTAGAAAAGTGCTATATTATACATGACTTAACCTGACTTATGAGAGTAGTAACTATTTTACTTAATAGAAATATTTAATATTTTATAGAGAGGTATCGAACAGAAATAAATTGTAACAACAAAACTTTTATTTATTTATTTTTGGCTAACCATACAGAAAAAGTTTTTTCCAATGAGAACTTACAATAAAAAAACAGTGATCTACTTTGCATTTGTGAAAACATACATATTATAGTTTTTTTATCTGAGTTTTATTGTGAACAAGAGTTTGTTAAAAAAACCTGGTCTCCATAATACCTTCGCTGAAATATAATAAAAATATAGTTATTAATAGAAAATTTAACGCAACATTGCAACCAATTCTAGAATTGTAGCAAATAAATACCAGTTACAGCTCAAATAAGGAATCCATGTAGTATAGATAGGCAACAGTTCTAAAGCTGCATTATCTTACTTCTAATTATAGTATAAAATAGGTCACACTATAGTTTGGAAGCCCAGTGCATAAGTAACTATTAAAAAGCTGTAGCAATTATATTTTATTAAAAATGCGAATTAGGTCAGTCTGTAGTGTGGACATGGTCGATTGATTGCAGTCTTCTACTTCAAATAAATAATAATTATTTGACATTGTAACACCACATTTTTCACAAGAAAGTCCTGTAAATAAACTTCGTCCATCCCATTAAATTTTTATACCTTAATAAACTAGATCTAATATTGAGATATGATGTTGAAGAACATCAGTTGTAGAACATGCTATTGTACTTAACATTGTTTAAGGAAATATGTAAGAGTACCCCTAGATTAACGTCCAATATGGAGTAACTGCCTTTTCACTCCCTTCAAACTTTCTATGGCCTGGAAACCTTATAAAAGTTATTCCCGGAAGTTGCTAATTCAATTTTCAATTTCTTTCCCAAATTCTCTTACTAATTTTAATTTAATCTGATCTATTTTATTTAATTTAATTTTAATTTTAATTCAGTGGTGCAAGATTAAAGTGCTTTAATTGCCACTTGACTGTCACCGAAAATTGTGACCTTACACTATCTTTGGTTTCGTTTACATTTAGCCTCAGTTTCAGTCGATATAAAGAATAATTTATATCGGAAAATAGGGAAAGCATTCCTGCCATTTTTGAGCCATTCGTTAAAATTTAGATATTATAATTCAGTTCAAAAAGTGGACTCTTCTTTTTTTATATAATAATGGGGACTTTTCTTCATTGAGATTTTAGTGTAAAATCGATCAAAATTTTTCGTCCCTTTTTGTGATTCAGGTATTGTTAAATACCCAATATCAGTGATCCTTGGGAATATTTTTTAGATACTGTTTAAACTGGAAGCACTTAAACCTGGACTTGTTAAAATAAACAATAAACAATAGCTTACTCGTCAAACTTATTTTTATATGAGTATAATTTTTCTTATAATCATTCATTTAAAAATTCAATTTTTATTATACTGTATTATCGTAATATTGAATGTATATACAAAATTTATCAAATTTTCTGACACCTTCATGATAATCTATTATAACTCAATGTATGTTAGATCTTCCTTTATAATGTTTGCAGAATATACTCGATTAATAACTTTAATTTCTTAATACATCATATGTATTATTATTATTGAGTAAGGGATCGTGCACTGCAACCTGAAAGATCTATTGTGCCCCTTTGTCGGGTTAGAGTATTTCTCCAAGTCCGATTTCTTTAATGAAAGACAGTATGGATCCTATCTTCCCCAGTCTTGAATCCTTATGATCCATGAAATACCCTCCTAGGTGTTTCTTTCGCTTATGCATCAGTTTCTCTCTCTTCCCTGCAGTATCTGCAGTCTGAGTTGGATTGAATTCCTAACTTCGATAGGTATCATATGTGTTGCCGAAAATTGCGAATAATTTAAAAACCTTTGTCTGGCAATCATGACAAACAGCTGACTTGGAGACTTCGAAATTTTTAGTAACATTTCCGTTTTTCATTTTCTCTCTTTTCTTGTTTGTGATTGCTAGACAAAGGTAAGTAAATTTTAGTTTAATTTTTCAATCGTAATATTTTACTGTAATCATTAATCATGTTACAGATTTTTTAAGCGCAAAATAAAGAGTGCTATTTAAAATTGTCATAAGAGCATTTATATACTTATTTTTACAACAAGAAATTCTTAAAAAATCTTTATAATATGGAAAATGATAATGACGTGGAGCTGCCTCTTCAAAAAGGTTTAACATCAGCAGCCATACTTGAAGTTGGAGATGCAGATGGTGATGATAAAATCTCACACAAACACAATGAGGATGATGGTCAACATAGTAGACAACAGCAGCAGCCCAGCGCCAACATTACTCGAATAAAACAACTTAAGTTGCAACAGCTAGAAGAGTCGTTGCAGATTAGGGAGAGCTATTTGCGGGAAAAATTTAAAATCCTCACTGCAGATAGTGACGACGAGGGTATCGTGGAATCACATTTGCCTGAAGTTGGGCCTCAGCTGAATGCACATCAAGCCGTAGCTGATGAACACTTCTCGCCACATGGCCAACCTCATCTACAGAGTACACCAAGGTTAGTAAATAATCCATCTCTTTATACCTTACAGATCGCTCCCACGCTTACGTCGTCTCAGCTAGCAGCGCGTCAATGCATACCGAGAGATTTGCCTACGTTCCGCGGCGATCCAGAAGAATGGCACATTTTTATAAGTGCGTACGAGCAAACTAAGCAAATCGCAGGTTTCTCCGATTATGAATGTCTAATGCGCTTACAGAGGTGCCTCATTGGTAAAGCGCGCGATGTAGTACGCAATATGTTGGTGTTGCCTAATATGGTTGGAGAAATAATAAACACTCTTCGTATGTATTTTGGACGACCAGAAATAATTCTAAATAAGTTAATTGAGAAAATGCGTCAGTTACCGCCTCCAAGGGGTAGGCTGGGCGATTTAATTGACTTTGCAGTCAACATTAATAATGTAGTTGCAACAATTGAGGCATGTAAGCTCAATAGTTATTTTAATAATCCACTCTTATTACATGAGTTAATAAGTAAATTAACTGAAGATATGAAGCTCAAATGGGCACTACATTCAGCATCAATAGCCGAACCTACACTTCGCGATTTTTCAGCGTGGCTCTCATCTTTAGCAAATGCGGCAAGTAGGGTAGCTACACCTTCTTTTTTAGATAAACCACTAAAAAAGGAAGGACGAGTGCACGTACATCAGACAGCTGAAATGACAACCACGGCAGTTAGGTGTTACATTTGTGGCGGCGGACATAAAATAATGGAATGTGAAATATTCAAGAACGAGCCTACTAATCAACGCTGGCGCATTGTCAAGGAAAAGAAGCTGTGCCGACAATGCTTAGGCGAGCATAGGCGTCGCTGTTTCAGTAATAAAGTGTGTGGCATTGATGGCTGCAATGCACGACACCACCCCATGCTGCATTCTCGTATAGACCAATCTACGCCAGCAATATCTTCTACAGCTAACAATGTTTCATCGGATATAGTAGAACAAATAAGTTTAAGTCCATACTCAAACAAAGCGTTACTCAACAACCATAATTCATCAGTGAATAAAAACTGGTCATATTGCCGAATTCTTCCAGTTACTTTATATGGCACCAAAAGGACTATTAACACATATGCATTGATGGACGATGGGTCAACACTAACGCTTATTGAAGCAAGTCTAGCCGATGAATTGGGAAACGATGGTATCCAGGATGCGCTATGCATTAATTGGACAGGTAATATCAGTCGACAGGAAAATAACTCAAAAAGGCTCAACTTACAAATTTCTGCCAATGCTCCTCAAGCTAAAAAATTTCCATTGAAAAATGTCCGCACAATAAGCAACTTACGCATGTCAGCAGAATCTTTTGCAGCTGATAAAATAAAACAATGGTATCCGCATTTAGATGGCTTGCCTCTAGCAAGTTATACAAATGCTGTCCCCATGCTGATTATCGGCGTAAATAATCCAAACTTAATTTCAGCACTTAAGGTGAGGGAGGGTGGCTGGCAAGAACCCGTGGCGGTGAAAACACGTCTTGGTTGGACAGTTTTTGGTAGTGGTGAATTAAACCACCGTAACAACTTAAACCTACACAAATGTAGCTGTGGACAAGAAGCTGATAGGGAGCTTCATGAGTTAGTAAAGACATTTATAGTAAACGAGAATGTCGCGGTGGCTACCCCAAAAGCAGAATTACTTTCAGTTGAGGATCAGCGAGCAGAGGAAATAATGCGCAAGTGCCAGTTACGCGGAAACCGCTACGTTGTCAATTTGCCATGGAACACCGATACGGTCGAATTGCCAAATAGCTTGCCGATGGCATTACGTCGAGCGGAGTGCTTACGTCGAAAAATGCATGGGGACCCTGAATTGTGTCAAAAGCTAAAGGAACAAATCACTACTTTAGTCAGCAAGGGCTACGCAACTGAGTTGCCACCAGAAGCAATTAACGAGCGAGGTGGAAAGATTTGGTATTTACCAATTTTTATTGTGCGCAATCTACTTAAACCGAAAAAGCATAGATTAGTTTGGGATGCTGCAGCCAAAGCTGAAGGAGTGTCACTAAACGATTTTTTGCTGAAGGGGCCGGATATGCTGCGACCACTTATAAACATATTATTAAATTTTCGTATAGGAAGAATAGCTGTCTGTGGTGACATTGCTGAAATGTTTCATCGAATTCTAGTACAAGAAGCAGATACTGATGCTCAGAGATTTTTATGGTTCAGCGAGACATTTAAAAATATTTGCGTTTATAAATTAAATGTAGTTAGCTTTGGTGCGCGATGTTCACCATATATAGCGCATTTTATTCGAAACCTGAACGCAGAAAGATTTATAGCTGAAAATCCTAGAGCAGTGTACGCTATTAAAAACAATCATTACGTGGATGACTTTATAGATTCAACAAATTCCATTGAACAAGCAATAGCATTAGCCGAGGCAGTTCGCAACATACATGAACAAGGTGGTTTCCATATGAGAAGCTGGACAAGTAATGCACCAGAAGTTTTAGCTGCGTTAAACGAAAATGGTGAACAGACGGGTAAGTCGTTTGATAATAATATCGACACACTTCCAATCGAAAAAATTCTCGGCATGTATTGGGACCCGAAGTCAGATTGCTTTAAATATGTTTTAAAATTCGTTCGTTTACGTCGTAATGTTTTTGCAGATGAAATTGTACCCACTAAAAGAGAAGTACTTCAAATTTTAATGTCCATTTTTGATCCATTGGGACTGGCAGCTTGCCTCACATCATATTTAAAAATACTTATTCAGGATATTTGGAGAAGCGGAATCGACTGGGATCAACCACTGGTACCCGATCTTATGGGCAAGTGGTTAGCTTGGGTTGCCTGCATGCCTATTTTTGCTAATATTTCTGTACCCCGTTGTTATTCACCATACATAACAGAAAGTTCATGTGATGTACAAATTCATACATTCGTAGATGCGAGTGAGTTTGCTTATGCAGCTGTATCATACTTCCGCATTAAAGATAAATATGGAGTAAGTACGAGGATCGTAGCAGCAAAAACCAAAGTCGCTCCAATGCGACCGATGTCTATTCCAAGAATGGAGCTACAAGCTGCTGTAATTGGCACACGGCTTATGAATACAATATGTAAAGTACACACATTTGATATTAAAAAGCGTTTCATTTGGAGCGATTCCAAAACGGTGCTAAAGTGGTTGCGTGGTGATCCACGTCAATTTCAACAATTCGTAATGTTTCGCATTGCAGAAATTCAAGAAGCATCAACCGTCGAAGAGTGGAGATGGGTACCCACGAAATTAAATACTGCAGACAGTGCAACGAAAACAAAACAAAGTCCCGAATATGTGCAGCGGTGGGTCGAAGGACCAGAATTTTTGCTACAAGACGAGGATAAATGGCCAACTGAGGTGGACTTAGGTCCGATGGAGACCAGTGAAACTCGTGCAAAATTTTTATATCATCGCGAGACACAACCATGTTTCAATTATGAATATTTTTCATCCTGGATCAAGTTGTACCGTGCCGTTGCAAATTGGCTACTCTACATTGGGAAACTAAAGGCTCGTTGTGGCGGTTTCAATGCTACAAACGTTATTTTGACTGTTCAACATATTGAGCGCGCGAAGCTCTTAATATACAAAAGCGTGCAACAGGAACTACTTGAAGATTGGTCGACACTGAAAATGGGGAGAATAATAGAAAGGAACAGTCCGTTATATAGGTTGCAGGTGTATATGGATAACAATGAGCTCATAAGAGTAAAAAACAGAGCGAGTAACTTTACGAATGAGTGTAAATCTCAAACTGATTTTATTTTCTTACCGCCAAAACATAGAGTATCGTACCTTATATGTGCGCACTATCATGAACGATTTTATCACATCCAACATGAAACTGCTTTAAATGAGGTCAGACAATTGTATTTCATACCAAAATTAAGACCATTATTCAAATCGATGCGACGAAACTGCAACGTATGTAAAATTTCATCGGCAATACCTCAAGCGCCGCAAATGGCCTTACTTCCCCCAGCACGACTAGCAGCTTTTCAACGTCCATTTACTCATGTGGGTATTGATTATTTTGGACCAATGGTGGTTATTGAGAATCGCAAAGCACTGAAAAGGTGGGGTGTTATAATAACTTGTTTGACTATCAGAGCCGTTCACATCGAAATCGCCCATAGTCTTAGTACTGACTCATGCCTAATGTGTTTAAGAAATTTCATTGCCAGACGAGGAGAACCTATCACCATCTACAGCGATAATGCAACGAATTTTCACGGTGTCGAGAACGTTTTAAGAAAGGAGTTAAAGAACATTGATTCCTCGGTTATGCAACACAAGCTAGCTCATCAAGGAATAGACTGGAAATTTAATCCACCGGCAGCACCACATATGGGAGGAGCGTGGGAGCGACTGATAAGAACAATTAAGACAGTGCTGTATCAAATTTCGCCATCTCAACGGTTTACGGATGAAAGTTTACGTACTGCATTACTTGAAGTTGAAATGATCATCAACTCGCGTCCTTTAACCTACGTGTCACTCGATAGTGAAGATGAGGATCCAATAACTCCAAACCATTTCTTGTTGGGGAGCGCTAATGGTTTGAAACCATTTTGTGATGCTAAGAGAATCGATCCAAAGATGTGCCTGCTACAATCTGAGATGTTTGCAAATCAATTTTGGCGACGATGGGTGCGTGAGATACTTCCGACATTAACGCGTCGCGGCAAATGGTTCAATAAAGTGAAACCCATTACGGTAGGAGACGTTGTGCTGATAGTTGATGAAACGGCTAAGAGAAATACTTGGGTAAAAGGCATAGTTATCGAGACAACCGTAGCGAAAGACGGCCAAGTAAGACGAGCTAAGGTCAAAACAACAAAAGGCTTTTTGGAGCGCCCTGCCGTAAAGCTGGCCATTCTGGATATCGGTAAAGTTGACGCAAACGACATTGGGGTCGCCTGCGGGGAGGAGAATGTTGCCGAAAATTGCGAATAATTTAAAAACCTTTG
>NW_024032757.1:0-9381 GCF_002237135.1 Teleopsis dalmanni
TCCCTTTCCACACATGTCCATTCATCATCAGAACTGTAAATGATGCAGTTTAATTACTCATATAATTAAAAGTAGTTCGAGTAGAATTTTTAAAGACTATTATATCTTTATTTTTACGATGTTATTAATAAATAATTTTTTTATTTCAATTTATTAATAATTGTTCTTTGTAATGTGTTAATGTCTTTTCGAAGCTAAATACTTTATCCCTTTAAGCATATCTATACATTATTTTGTATAAAATTATACAAAATGGGGCTCTCTAAAATAGTTATGCTTAAATAGGATTTAGTATTGCTATATAAAATACATAATTTATATTGAATGAATTATATTATGTTAATGACTATAGAATATGGTTAAAATATTGGTTTAATAAAAACTGTTTTAAAACTAATTTTTCAAAGAAAATGTAATATTTAACAATTTACCAATAAGCCAGTTTCAAAAACAAAATTATTAATAAAATATTTTTGTCATTAAAACAATAAATTATATATAATTTAATAATTCATAAATTTCTGTTCATTGATTGATTGATAAAAATAATATATATTTTAAAATTCTACTAACACGCAACCCTTGGTACAATAGAACTCTTCTTGCCGCGGTACCGGCTGTTGGACTAAGTCACGACACTAGTTTTAAAAATAATAACTTTTAATCACGTAACCCTATTACATTCCAATAATCATATCTTTATGTGAATAGAAAGGAAGAATATTACTTATAAATCCGTTAAATCATCTAACAGCGTAACATAAAAAATGACAGGTTTTATGGATTTTTCCTCATAGATCCATGAGGTTCAGGTATAAATTTTATTCAGACGGGATTACTTATACAAGGATGTGTTTTATCATTTTTCTGTTATTTTTTCATATATAATATTCATTTATTTATAAAATATTTTATTTTACAGAATAGATATATACCAGGTTGACAATAAAGAGATATATTTTTAAATATCAGTCATTTTGAAGGCATATTGGTAAAAAATTAAAAAAAAAATCTTATAAATTCGTTGAAAATTAATATGTATACGTTTTACATAAATAATAAAATCAATTTTCTGATAATTAAAACATTTACCGAATAAATACTAAACAAAAGTTTTGAGGATATTTCATGTATTAATCTCTATAAAAATCAATTTAAGATTAAAAAGTATTTTGCTAAGTAATATATATTATTACAAAAATTATCAAAAATTTTTATTACCTAAATTTATTATTTAATCTGAAAAAATTTTAAAAAATTCTTGTGAAATAATTAAAATTCCTTAAACGGAGAGCTTATCTTGTTAACTATACTAAATCAAATAAGAAAAAATGCATTAAACATATATGTTTAAAAAATCAATATAATAGTAAATTATTTTTTTTAAGCTTTAAATATTTAAAGCTTAAGAAATTGGAAAAAAAGTAAATATATATCAAACGACAATCTTCAAAATATTTAATTATATATACATACATAAATCATAAAATTACTACCACAAAATTACTTACAATATAATATTTACAAATAAAAATAAATCTATTAAAAACTCAGTGTTTCAGTCAGTTGAAAAACAATATATATATATAATATATATATAATATAATATATATATTATATATATATATATATATATATATATATATAAATAAAATATAATATTACCTAAATATTTGTAATAATGTAAGTAACTTTTGAATAAGTAACAAAATGTGAAGTCACTTGTACTGTCGTTTCCACGGCTGTTGTATCTTTAACTAAACTTTTACTATAAAATTTACAAACTAAACTAAATTTTTGACTTAGCTAGGCTATTGAACTGTTATACTCGTCTCTTATATCTAAGATTATTTTCACATTTATAAAGTAAAGCACAGCTCTTTACAATAAAATTATACTAAAATTTTTTTTATTCTTAAATGCACTTGCTAACAAAACCAAAAAAACAAAATGAACAAAAAAATTAATTGTTTTAAAATTAAATTTGCAATACATATATAAACAAACTGTATAGCTATATTATACTATAAAATATATTACTAAATAGTTAAATGTTTTTAAGTGTAATTAAAAAAAAATAAGAAAAAAAAGATATATATATTATATAAATGGAGTAATAAAACTGATATGATAAATTATTAATTATTATATATTACAATAAAATATTAAATATTAAAACATAATTAAAAATTATTGAAAGTTTTATTATGAATAAATAAATAATAAAGAAAAAAAAATTATTTAACTCATAATTAAATATATTTTATATATTAAAAAGCAAAAAAGATGAAGAGTTAAATACTATAACTAACATTAGATATGTTTTTATCGACATATGAATTTTATTTAATTAAATACATTCAGTTAATTTGTAACCAAAATAAAGTATAGGAAATGTTTTTTTTAATAAAACATTACTTTTATAAAATTTATAAATTTAATTTCTATATACTTTAATATAAGAATAATCTGTTATTGGATATAATACTCGTCCATATATAACACAGTCTGTGTAGTAAATTTTTGTTTAGTTTTTTAGTACCCACTATAGTTACACCTAGGTTAGTAGCCATAATATATTGTTACATTTATATCAGATAGAGAAAAAGGAAAGTATTTTCAGTGTCTTATTTTCATTGAATATGCCCGGCTCTTTAGGCGATGAAAGCAACAACCCTAGGTAAACCTGTAAACACAAGTTACATATAAATGTGCTATCTAAACAAACAATCGGACAATTAGCTGGTATTGAGTATGTGGCACCAAAACGCGAAAGCGGTGATTGGACTCATGAAGACTCTTTATCAGTAGTTCCCAATCGATAGTCCGCAGATGGACTACATGTGGTCCGAGAGATAGCTAAAAATGGTCCGTGAATTAAATTTCACAAGTATGGAAACATAGCTTGTAAGTTGACCACTGAGATCTCATTCATTAGAAGAAAGGCCCAAAATATTTTTGAGTAAGGTACTTTTAAGGTTCTTAGTCAAAGAACCCCTTATAAAAGATATATACATATTTACTGCAAGTAAAGAATGATAAGGTAATCATTAAAAAAAAATAGAAACATGGGGTTATTTCTTTACTTTTATGCATTATTTTTCTTCAAAAAGATTGGTTCATCTTACTATGAACGGACTTTGCTTGGTTTTGTATAAGATTGCCGTTATTATTATTAAACTATTGAAATTCTTTTAACTTGAATTTCCTAACTATATTAGTTTAAACATTGAGAGCTTCATTTATACGTTCTTACGCGTATTAACATGATTTCAGTTGATGTTTTTATTTAAGTTATTTTAACCCTTCTAAACACCCTAAAAGTGGAAATGCTTTTTAAGTTGATAGAGGTTAGTGGTACTTGTAACTTTTACTCAAAGACCCTAAAAACTGTTCTACTTTTTGAATCTCTATTAAAAGTGGCGAGTAGTGAGTGACATATGATTGTCTTAAACAGCGAATAACTTTGAGCCGTAGACCCGATCGCTGCTATAACTATTTTAATTGGTGATAAGTATTACCAATCCAAATTTCGTAAAATCTTTTTAATTCCTTATTTCTAAGATATTGTTGACAGGTAAACCAATATTATTTTATTTTAATAGTTTTTCTTTTGCGTCCCAAATATATATTTTTCCTACTGATTCCTAATGATCAATAATGAAATCATTTTATTGCATAAAAATGAAAAACATTGCATAGTTTCAAAAATATTTTAAAATATTTAAACTCTTTCCTTCATAAATACCTATACTTTATTTTGAGAGATCAATAAGTAAAAAAAAAAAAGAAAAAAATCCGTCATTTCAAATAAACACCAAAGAAGATCACATTAAGAAAATTATAAGGCAAATCTTTTCATTTATATATTTTTTATTAGTAGATATTTATATAAATAAAAATAACTATTTATATAAAAAAATACATATAAATTTTTTAAAGGTTCTTATATAAAATAATATAATAAAAAAAATATTTTTACTAACTTAACAATTTCTACCTTTTTTCCTACAAATAAATAAAATATTTGTTAATCTAAGGAAAGTTTGAAACTATGAACTTAAGTATATATGATAAATGCATATTTCAAATTTAAAATTTGTGGGAAGATATGAAAATGGTTGTGCTAAATTATTTTATACTCTTAAAAGGTTTATAAAAATAAATTCATATTATTTTTAAAGACTATCCTTTTTAAAACTGTTTTTTTTTAACTAATTTTATAAAGAATTCTTTATAAATTTAGATACTCTGTACGTTGAACTAATTTTTTTGAATCTATTATCTATATAAGAGTTTCTATATGTTGATGTTGATAATATTTATACATTATATATAATATTTATAAATAAATATAATTATAGAATTCAATATGGAAAAGTTTGTAGTTAAATTTTATTTAGTGAATTTTGTACAGCAACAAAATTTATTAATCAATTATTCAATTTAGTTTAAAGTTAAGTGCAAAATAATAAAATTAAATTTTATTAAAAAACTGTAAAAATAACACCATATCAAAGAACTATAATTTTACAAAAAAAAAAAAGAAATTTATTTAAATATTTAAAATAAAATATATATACATATATATAATAAAAATATATTCCAAATATCATATATATATACATAAAAACTAAATTTAATTTAATTAAATGTATTGTATTATTACCAAAAATACAAAAATATACATCATGTAATAATAATTATAATAAATAATATATAATAAATAAACTAGAAAAGTAATTTTATTTCTATTTTTTAGAAAATCTGTTAATATCGTCTATTTTTGCATTTGGTCGTTGAATTTTGATCGTTGATGTTCTTAGAGCATACTCGTATTGACAATATCACCCGATCAAATTTTTCATTTGCTTTCTTTGGTCTAGATTCTTTAAACTTTATGGATGTAGGATCATTTCGAATAAAATATAACTCAGTACTATTAATGGAGTAGAAGAGACTTCGACTGCATAGGGATGTCCCCAAGTTTTCCCTTCAAGACATTTCCAAACGTTTTGTTTAAATAAAAAAGCACATAAAAAACCATGTTATATACTCATTTTATATCGTTTTTTTTTACAGAAAAATCTATGACTTTTATTTAATGGTTTTTAAATTAATTTAATTATCATTTAATTTGAAATAAATTATGTATTCTAACTTTATTTTAGCATATTTTACTTCACAAATTTTTTTATTTCTATTATTTTAGGTTATTTCATTTTACACTATATAATTTAATTTAAATTAATTTTATTTACTTCATATTAATTTAATTTATTTTAATCAATTTAATTTAATTTAAATTAATTGCGTTTTATTTTATTTTATTACATTTAATTAATTTAGCATTTTGGCTGTATTAACAGTACTGGTACTACTTTACCCATATTGTGCATATTTACGAAGAGTGTAATATAGAAGTTGTTACGCCTTTCAATCATTCTTGAAGAAATATTTGGTTCTAATTTCCACTAAGCTAAGAATCTCCAACAAAAGTGGGTCCTTATTACATCAAAATTGTATATATACGAGTACAACAGTGCGTTAAGAATAGGTAAGTATTTAAAAAAATAGTATTTCAACAATCCATGCGACATGTAGCAGATAGGGGCTCCACTTAGTAAAAAACTTAAATAGAGTTAAGTATTTAAGTATAAGTATTTATTATGAAATACTTATATATCCCCACAAAGATGGAATCAACAGATATAGAATGTTCAAATATTATTAAAAGAACAAAACACAATGAATTTAATTTTTTTTTTTGAATAGATATAATTATTGGATTAAATAAATTATTTATGTATCGAGAACCAAATCACTAAAATCAAATTAATACATATAAAATAGACTAATTTAATGGTAATTTATCATGTATGAAACCAATTCTCTTTTATTTGAGGTGCTATAAGACCTCAACTTCAGATCTTAAAGCGTACAAATTCTAGAATATACTAGAGAAAAAATAACTTTGAGGTATAAAATATATACAATATCTTTTACAAAAAATATATGACTGCCCCCAATATAGAGATATTCCTTATATTCCTATTTGTTAGGGTTATTCTCTGTCTAACATTATGACATAAAAGTCATAATCTTTTTTACACCTTGCAAAATTTTTTTATAATAGCTCTTTTAGCACCTTTTAATAGTGTAAAAACTGCACGTTGTGTATACTCAAATTGGAATATTTAGATAGTAAAGCTTAAACATTCAAAACCATACGAGATATTCGAAGATGTTCTGACTACTCGGATACCTGTTCGGCTCTTCTTCTATTATATTATTTTCGTTTTGTTTTATGAAAGCATTTATAACAGTAAATGCTCAATACGGTATTCGAACAATTTTTTGTTAATTCTGTTGAGGCCCATTAGAACCTAAAAATAATTACATAAGAGCATGAAAAGAAAGATGCAATACGCAGATTAAAACCACAAACCGCAATCGTATCCACAGTTTAACAAACTTAAACTCAAGTTTTGCGGCTGCTTTTCTGATTATAATACAAAATTATTTCGTTACATACAATTAATTATTGAATATGGTTATCATCTACCCGGGATTTTATACAAAAAACTAGGAGATCGTGTAGCAGAGAAAAATATTTATTGCCAGAACGGCGGGATTTATATTCTGGGATCATTTTTCCTCCTTCAAGAGCAAATACATGTTGTTTCAACACTTTCAGATAGCTCGAAATACTCAATTCGTAATACTTAAAGCTCTAATTATAGCCATGAATCTTACTACATGTCATATATAATTTCTTATCTCAAACCTACCCGTTACATTTTGAATACTTTATTATTAAAAGTAAAGTACAGACTATATTATTTGAAATAACATCTATGACATATTTTTAAAACAATTTGTAGTATAAAAAACAAGCAAGTAATTGTTTATGCACAGCTACAGTGGTTACTAATATCAATCAAGAGGAATATTATGAATGTAACTACAGAATAAATTTCTTGTTGTTGTAACTAATGACGAACTGATTTTCTGCGATTTGTTGATATTGTTGATAAAGGTCTGACAGCTCTTGAATAATTTGCTTGACAAAATTATAAATATATTAAATGGGCATTTTTCTATAGACCACATTTTAATAATAATTTATAATTATAATACTCTTAATTGCAAAAAGTAATATAATAATAAGTAAGTAATATAATAGCGCAATATAAATTTTTCAACTATTAAGAATACTCTTGGAAGACAAAACTTAACAGAATTAGCTAATAGATAAGATCAACCGAATCTACGTCACCCCTACATAATTATTTTATATTGTTTCTATAGCAAAAAACCGTATCTTATCATATAATAAAATAATTACTATTTCTTAAAAAATCTCCTAAAAAAATTAAAAAAGTATAAATAATTATTTTATATATTATTTTATTCACTTTTTCACTGCATACAACTTTTGTTCGCGTATCGTTTTTAATGTTTATATTTATTTTTTCATAATTATGCCTGAATTACAATGTGTAATAATATACTTGTATATAGCATTTATATATGTTTCTATATAGTACTTATCGTATATTGTTATAGTAATTTGTAAATGTTAATATTAAAAATTTGGAATATAGTTTTTCTAAATAAGTTTTAATTACATTATTTCATATAATTTATTTATTTCATTTTAATAATTTTATCAATATTTATTCATGCGCAATCTAGCGCCATAGTTACTCGTTTGTTTATTTATATTAAGCCTAACTTAAAAAAGAAACATAATTAAACTCGCTTGAAAGCAATAAAAATAAAGACTTAAATTTAATACAGCTAAATAAAAAATATTTCAACTTACTAAATATACACAAATAGACGCTTTATGCATTTTTAAATCATAAAATTGCAACATTAACTTATAAATATATTAATTTTAATCATTTTTGCTTATTAACGCTTATTATTATTAATTATATATAGCAAATAAGCTTACAATTATACAACTTAACAATAATTTCATTTAATATATATTATAAAAATTATAAAAATGCGCATTTTCAACACTTTTTGCAGCATTTAGCATATATAAATTGACTTAAACTTATAACTAATAAAAGTTATCAGTTAATATAATTAATAACATTAATTTGTTTAAAAAATAAAATATACACATGTTATTATTGTATAAAAGCAGCGTATCATTATTGTAACGCTTTACAGTAGAAAAAAATAATTTACAATTTTTATTATAAACGTATAGATGTTTAAAAAATTAATTATAAATGAAATTGTTTATTAGGCTTCGGTTTTTATTAATTTTTTATGTTGCATTATTTTTTACATGTCAAAGTAATATTTCATTTTTAAGTAAATTTTTATTACTTTTAGTTCTGTGACAAAATAGGTTTCAAATATTTTAAATATTGTTCAGTATATTTTTATTTAAAATGTAATTATTTTCTGAAATACTTATATGAATTTTAAAGATGTGTCTCTGGTGCATAAGGAGTTCTCCTTTTAATATCAGGTGAGGTTAGTTGTTTCATAGATGAATTAATTTTATTTTTTATTTATTTAATTTTCTTCTTTTTATGAAAGTATAAACGAAATGAAATGATATATTTAAAAAAAATATAATAATATACGTACATCAATATATAATAGTGAGAAAAACCATATAAAATTTTAGCACTAATATTAATTCTTTTATTATGATTACATAAAGATGCAAAGGGATTTTTGTTTTTCACTACATTTATGATCGTATAAAAATATAATAATTTTGCCTATGATTTTAAAAAATTAATTCGTAAAAAAAACTGAACCAAAAATAAAATTTATTACAATTCTAGAAAAAAATTAAACAAAAATTATTTTATAAAAATAAATCTCTTAATGAAAAACGCACAACACAATATCGTAATTAAAATTAAGAAGAGGTCCAATAATTATATTAGTTTTATTTTTCCTGTTAATCAATTTAATAGCAAAATTAAAAAGCAAAAACAAAAATACATTCGATATTTTAAAATGGAATTTAAACTTGATGTTCTATTCAGACTTGCACCATTCTTTTGAATATATTATTTTGATATCATCAGTTTCATTCCCCACTAATTTACTACTTGCAATTGCTTTTTGAACGACTGAAGTAGACTTCTTTTCTTGCAATGTCTTGAAGCTTATATAATTTAAATAAATATATGCATGAAAATTGAATTGAAAGAAAAAGAAAATATATATTACTAAATTTAAAAATAAATGGTATATATATAAATATGATTATATATATAACATATATATGTATATATAAACATATATGAATGACGTTGACTGATTTAGGCATACAATGTACATTCTATATAACTAGTCGGCACAAATCCTTCATCCCAACCATTGGAACCATTCATA
>NW_024032758.1:0-9376 GCF_002237135.1 Teleopsis dalmanni
AATGATGGATATTAAGTAATGGTTCTGCACCATTCTTTTTTTATTATCCATGCTATTTTTTTCTTCACACTGCCTCTAAAACTTAATCTATAAATATTATTACCTGGGCATCCAACAGAAGTTATATTTCGGAACTCATTTGGGATCATTCTTAACATGTGGGCTTTCTCCTCTACATTTTGTTTCAACACATGTTTCGGATAATTCTTAATACATCATCGACATTCGACACTAGATTTTATGATATTATAGATATTAATTAGAGTCATTCTTTGTGATGGATTTAACAATAAATATAATTATATTATTTGATAATTATTGATTATATTATATATTTAAATATTGATATTGTTTGGATAATTTTGGATAAACTTACAATGATAGTAATGAAATCTTCAGTTTTAATTAAAAAATTATCATTTATTGAAATAGACTAATATTTTTATTGAAGATGAAAGTATATCATGGCTAATCGCGTTATTGGATATAACAGATACGTAACATTAATTTAGCAAAGAAGTGTAAATGCATTTATTATAATATATACATGTATATGTGCATATATACATATATATGTATATGTATATATTAATGATATACAGTATATAAAAATTGATTCTATTAGAAATACAAATTATTAACGTATTATTTCCATCATTGTCTTTCTTATGCTAAATATCTAAGTTTGTAAATACGAATGTGAGTCGATTGAAGAAGTGCTAAGTACTTAGCCTAAAGGAACCAAAGTTCGATGATAAATCTGCTATTTTGAAAAAGAAATAATGGGCTTACAAAAATACGACACCTAAACTTGCCATATTCCGAAACACTGGTTTTTACCCAATTGCTGTAGTTATTTCCTGCTTAAGCAAGATATTGGAATATAGATATCTCAAAGAATAAATAGGCATCAGAGTATGTTTTATTCAAACACTAAAATAAAATAAAAAAATATAAAAAAAATAACTTGATAAAATCAAGATTGTCGTTTAGTCAGTGAAACTATAAAAGACGCTCCAGAAATCTGAAGCCGTCCTCTCGTAAATAGTAATAGTATGGATTCCATACTATTACTATGGAAATATCTGCTAGTTGTAAAACTAATTGTTTTAAACAGTAATTGGTCAACTAAATATTTTACGAAGTTGTTAACATTTTTGACAACTTCTAAATCTAATACATAATACACATATACGATTCATATGCATGTTTGTTATAATATATTTTGTTACATTGTAATTTTTCAAAGTACCAGCAGCTGTTAAATTGTAAAAAAAAACTAATGTGTAATTTTTTGTTGTCTTTTCTTTTTTGTCGACAAACCTGACAGAATTAGTAATAATTTCAACTGAAATTGTTGACAACGTAACATCACATTTAATTAATTTATTTTTTTAATTTTATTTCACTTTTTAGTTGAATGTGGGAATTTGGTGCTATGATTGCCGTACTTTGATGACGACCAGTTTTGTTTTATCTTTCTTTTTTTGGTGTCTTTTATTTGGACAACTAATCATTGTCTTAAAAATTTTGGAACATTAAAATAATTTACAACTTATTACATTATTTAATAGAAAACAAAATTATGTTCACATTTTTATATTAAGTAATCTTAAGACTTACATAAGCGAAAAACGAATTATGAATGAAGTATGAGAAATTTAATTTAATTGCATGCAGTTAAATATAAATTAATGTATATATGATTTCTTAATACAGGAAAGCAACAGGAAATTGGCAATAAAATATTTTAAATTGAATATTTGTGAAATCGAAAACTAATCAGTAATCTGCAAAAATTATGTTTTTTTCTGAAAAAAAAACTACATAATTTATCGATAATTATCAATCGATTCACACGCAAACAGAGTTAGTAAAGAGCAGTAAAGAAATCCCTTAAGGCTACAAAAAAATCGCAAGCATTATCTTTTATATCTAATTACAAATAATTTATGCAATTTAAAAAAAAAAAGAAAAGGAAATTAATAAATATGAGTAAAAAATATGCAGTACAATGCAATTTTATAAGATTAATTATGAATTATGTTAGCTTTTTTGTAAAGAATTATTTCAAAGCAAAACGGAACGTTAGGAACGTTATAAGAAATTAAACGAACAGTAATGGAAGACAACCGACGTTAAAGGAATATTTTCTAGCATATTAGATGTAAAAGATTATGTATCAGATAAGAGAAGGCGTTGGGAGTATTCGAGAGAAAAATTCTTCGGAAGTTCTATGGTCGCTTACGCGTTGGCGACAAGTATCGAACGATGAGCTATACCGCGACACTGACATAGTTAAACACATAAAAAGCGGTAGAGGTCGTCCGTATCTTCGGTGGAAGGACCAGGTGACCAATGATTTAGAGGCACTCGGTACTACCAACTGGTGACTGTAAGAAAACTGTATTAACAAACTGTTAGATCTTTAACCTCTTTAATCGAAAAAAATTAAGTAAATGATTAGTTAAAAATAAAATTCTTTTATAAAATTATGTTAAATTCAAATAAGTTATTTCGCAAATTTTTACAACAAAAAATATTACTTATGTACCATAAAAATTTTACAATTAAAAATTCTCTCTCTGTATACCCCAAAAGGGAAACTTCATTTAAAATATTTTAATTTGCAAAAAAAAGATATGAAAATATAAAAATAAAATTAATAATTTAAAAAAAAAATTGTAAACAATTTTAGTGCCTTTTAATAAGCGAATTGTTTGAATGCAGTAAATTTTAGATTCATAACTTATCTATTAATATTCACTAAGTAACTGCTAAGTTGAATAACGTTTTGTGGTTTAGCATTTAATTTAAAAATTTCATTTATTAATTTTTTATACTCATTACTAAAAAATAGCGAAACTTAAATCAGCTTAAGTTCACAACAACAAATATGAATATAAACATTCGCAAATGCAACAAGTAAATCCCATTAACGAATATGAAAAACGAATCTTTAGCTCAAGGTTAAGATTATATGAAGATAAAATCCAAATAAATTGATTTTTTATACCTTTTGTATCTAATTTTTTCATATATGTATACACAATTATATCTATATGTATAAAAATAATATAATTCATTTTTATTATTACTTTTCCATATCTATAAACTCAATCATTAATCTTTAATAACGTATTATTGTATAGATACGAAGTGAGGAAAGGAAATTTCAATTTCAGTGAAGAATTGTATAAATTGGTCATTTCTTTTCAGGTTTTCAAGAGTGTAAATTGAAGATATCTCTTATTTAATTAAGCGAAATTTAACTTACACTTAATAGTAGACATATTGTGTTAAGTCGTTATGCAAATATAAAACCCCTGCAGACCTTGTGCATGCGTGGCGTTACAAATTCCACAGTATCTTTCCCTATACTTCGATGAATGGGACTCTAATAACTCCTCTACATTCCTTCGGGACCCTGGTCACAGAGTATATCACTGGCCCAGTCACTGTATTTGCGCCATAAACCCGCAACACCACCCCACCACTACACAAATTTTACCACTGCGCTACGCCAATGATTTCTGGCTTAGATCAGCCTCTCGCTCATGTCTCTCTCCACTGATTACTGGAACAAACTTTTCAAATTGCTGTGGAAATATTCTCCATTCAATCTTAAGAGGTGGTTTCATCGGCTTCGAGTCTAACACAGTGGATTTTGATGCTTTCCACATATCGTAAAAAAATTACAAAACCCGGCATGTGCACTGTTTAGGCGTGTAAAAGAATTCACTAATGCCATAACAAATACTTTCGGGTTAATCGAGAAGACTATAAAGTTTACAAAACGATATGGCTTAGTTTAAACAGAAATAAAACGTATAACTTATAGGCAAACCTGCAGTTCATGTACTTACTGAAGTACTAACGGGACTCTGTGCAAGGGCTGCAAAGATGAAAACGATATAGACTCCTTTAATCACATCCTATACATTTATTCGGTATTAGAAACAAGAGTCTTTGGTGTTTTGAAGATCGTTGCTGTATTGACCTGACGTGAAAGTCAGAGTTAAATTAATAAATATTTAAATAATTTATGAATGAAATTTATACTTATAGCCATTCTGAGAATAGAGTGATTGCAACTTCACGTTGAAGTAATGTTGAGGAACAAACAATAACTTTTAGGAACATATTTTGCTGCCACTACTTTAACATACAAATATGATAGCATTTCTATTTTTAGGCAACCTCTCCAATGGTAATATCTCTATTACGAAGCAGAATACATTTTATTTATTTTACATTTTCATCACTGATAGAGGTGTTAATGTGTCTAAACCTCACAACATCTTCAATGTTTTTTTATTTATTTATGTTTTATTATTTATTTTTTTTAATGCTTTACTGTATTTAACTATGTTTAAATGTCACATAAATGCCATTATGTTTAAATGTCATATAAACTCTCTAATCCGACATTCATCACACAAAAAATCCCCAAATACTCCGAAATATGTCCAGCTGATTCATTCGGCAAACACAAAATAAGATATAAGACCTATTAAATATTAGATATTAATAAGACCTATTAAATTTGATTCAGGGATCATTTTTCACCATCTCGCGGTCCACCGGTTCGGAACCATTGATCTCTGTTGTAATCCACTTATTTAATAAATTGATTGCAACTTTAAATCAGCTTTAAAGTCGCGGTCCTTTCTCTTCTAAAATATGCAGAACAATTATTCTTGCAAAGATATTTCTTTTAGTAGATTTAATCGTAACTACTTCAAAGTGATACTCAAGTAACATCAAAGCAAAGACTAATCTTGTTTAACTACGATATACATATAACTACTTCTAATGTTCCATTATTAAACAACACTACGAATGAGTTATCAAATTTATTATGTTAATAGTACTTCAATGGCTCAATGGATCGAAGCAACTGCGCAAATTCGCGCTTATGTATATTAAAAGTTTTGCAGCATTATGCATAATAAAACTGATTAAGTACCCAATCAGCGCTTTATTAGATGACTTAATACTGGTAAAACGTATTAATTATCCACCAAAGGATGCTGGATTAACACGTTGACAGTATAAGTAACTACAAATGCTAACGCGACACTCAATGATGACTTAATGTAGTTGCGTAGTAAAACTTAAGCAATAGCAGCAACAACGGAAGTTGCTTTTACAAATCACAAACCAAACTGTGCAGCAACAACATTAAACGGCAACTCTAACGCTGCTTTTCGCCACTAAAAAGCGCAATAACAAATAAGCTTATCCTTAATCAATTGACAATTAAGTTTAACTTTCTCATGGACGTCCATAGATAGAGACAATAGCGTGGCAATATCTATGTATAATAAATTGAACATTAACAGCAGCAGCAGCAGCGGCAGTAACAGCAGCAGTCGCGGCATTAGATACAGAAGTCAACAAAGTAGCCAATAGATGCGTGCCACATGCACATCAACGCATTGGCTACTAAATTGCATTTTATGATTTTGGGTTTAATAGCAGTGAGCACATCTGAAATTCATGTTGCGTTTTATGACCTACCGCAGTGTTAGCCACATTGACACACAGCCAAACCGCGTCGAGTATATAAATAAGGCAGGCCAGGACTGGCGTATGCAACAAATGTAACTTACTTTGCGGCTTTGCTTGTGGTACATAAATTTGGCTAACATAATATATAAACTCAATTTATTCTCAATATATTGCAAAATAAAAATACTTTTAATTTTCTATTAATTTAATATGTATTAGGAAAATTTTTTAAAATTCCAGAAACTTTTTGCTACTGAAAGTATTAATTTTATTAAATTCCTTTTACATTTCGAGTACTTCTTTCTACTCAGTAGTAATTGTGCTGCTTTGGTTGCTTCAGCTTAAATTGATATTTATTTTATATTCATAAGCACATAGCAACGTTTGTTGCATATGAGAATGTTGCAAATGTTTTAATATTTCACAGTAAATTCAATTAAAACTTTTGTTCTATTGTGCAAAAATATGTATGAAATACATTTTTGGATGCATCAAAAAGTGGGCGACTGCAAAGCCAAGTGATGCAGTAAAGGATGAGTTATGGTGCCTTGGAAAACTTTTATATCAAACAGCAAAAACGTTGCAAAATCGTGTTTGTTAAATGTTGCATGAATATATGAAAATAGTTATACGTGATACAAAAATTTTGCATAAAATGTAAAAATTGTTCATGAATTATTAAAAAGTAATAATTTTACAGATTTAATAAACTTTTTTATTTGTTTGTAATTTTATCTACATACTAACTAAACAGGGAATTTAATTACTCACAATTAAATGAAATATAAATGTAAAAATATTTTAAAATAAATTTATTAATATTAGTGATATTAAATCTAATAAATAAATATGCTAACTACATGAAGTGAATTATTTTAATTTTTATTATATTAATTATGTTTTACATAACGCATGAATATTTAATCTGCTTTCTCTACAAATCTACAAATCTATTTGCTATTTATCATATAATCTACATTTTTACAATGAAAAGATATAGAGATATATAGAGATCCACCTCAGGACGAACAGAAAGATATGCTGATCTACAGTCCGCCAGCAGTAAAAGATAAATAAATGATACTAATTGTAGAATTGTTAAAGCTTAGTATAGGGCAGGGATAAGCCCTCTAGAGCAAAAGTGCGCAGTAGCACTAACTCAAACCACAACAACAACAACAACACAACATAAAAATATAGATAGAAAATCACCTTTCACAAGAAAAATTTTGATATATAAATGTTCTTATAAAAGTACATATTTCTTAATCATGCAATGTTGGGATCAGTCTTCACATTTTAAACAAAAAGTAAAATGCTTAAAATACTTTAGCAGCTCTCTAAATTAGACTGAATTATTGGCCCCATCGGTGGCCGGATAGGAGAGATTTGATTGTACAGAGTTAACTAAACTGAAATTAATAGAAATTCAAATAAAAAGCCATGCTGTAAATCTGAACTGATTGACATATATTTAATAGTTTAATTGATATAGAATATAAAATTATACTCAATTTTATCTTATCAAAGAATTCAATAATAGTGAAAATCCGACATAGGGCTCTTAAAAGCATATCGTGATTTTTTTTAAATTTAAAAATACATTTATTGTTTATTATTGATATTTTGAAACCATAATTTTTATAACAGTCTTTCAATCTAAAAAAACCGAAATAGGTAAAACTACATATTATATTCTAATATATATTACTATAACACATTACTTATTATCCACTTGTAGAAGAACAATCCGGCACGAAAGATATTTAGCATTAAACAGAAATACCTAGCAATTCTATATAAATAGTCTATGTTCCTGGTATACAGCTTTATAATAATAATATTATTTATTATGAAATAATAATTCAGGTAAAAAATTAGTCAATTGTCAACCCTACTCAAAACCTATAAATATCAATCCCTTATTCCTTATAAACATTTTTACTCCAATAAAAACAAATTAAAGATGGCTTTTTTATTGATGACATATTCACCCAGGTAAAAACATATTTCCTTATGTCCTTGATAATCATAAATTGTATGGTCTCAATAGGAATTCATGCGTGACCCTATTGAAAATGTTTGTAAATTGACCTGCTAGAATTAGGACTATTTTTGTTAACCACTCAATTATATATAAGAACTGACCCTTATAAGGATGTTATTAGTCAAATGTTAATCAAATCGTGTATTGTAACTAAATCCAGTTACATAAAAATATTAAAACAGAACGATCGAACTATTTATAATTAACATCATGGATATCGATAACTCGCAAATAACTCTGAACAAAACATTGAACTTGGGTCATGCCTTATATTTACATCGTTTAGAACTAATTCGTCGAAATTCGCACTTTATACGCTTATCTACGATGAAAATTGCCGTAACCGATGCTCTCATTAATAGAACAAAAGAAAATGTTGAGATCTGCAATACTGAAGATCTCGAAATTTTGGACCATGCAGAATTTTTTAAAAAGAAGTTAACAGCGGAAGTCATACAAAAAATGGATGCACTTAAGAGAGTACAGGATATAATATTTAAGCAGAAATGTAAGGATATTAGGAAGTTGAAGAAGAAAGAAAAGAAGGATTCTATAAAAGGAAGAACGAAAAAGGAACGTTTAGAGGTGGATCGTGCATCTGATTGATATTCTGAAAGGCTGTAATACAATAGACAAGCTTGTTTAGAGCTTTAAAATAGAGACTAACTTTAAATTATTTTAAAATTGTATATACAAAATAGTTAATTAAAACTATTGCTTATTTATTTGTAAAGATAATGCTATCTATAAAAATTGACGAGTTTCTTTCGAATTTCAATGTAAAAATTTTTAAAACTTAAAATATTCTTAAATATTTATAATAAAATTAAAAATAAAAATTAAGATAAAATTTTTTATTTTTTTCAAAAACATTCATAGTTTTAACCACTATCATTTTTTTATATATGTTTCGAAAAAAACAACATTTCGAATGATGTTTTTAAGGATATTCTACAAAATTCGTATTTTGTTGAAATCAACACCAAGTAAATCTAAATAAAATTCTGTCTATAAGTAAAAGCTCTAGAAATTTAAGTAAAAGCTATGAACGTCTGTAACGAGAAAGACGATTCCATATAATTAAGTTAAGGATCACCGAAGTTGTGACTGAAAGCAACAGTCTGTCTTAAACAAGAGACTGTCCACATAAATCATAGCTATGAAGTGCATTCATTTCTGAATAGTTCGGTTCAACAATTTCATTCATATCTGACCCATTGTTTTAATTAGAAAGTAGTTTACCTCGTCTCCGCGCTAACAGTTCCAAGCATAATGGTACACTTCGTTGTATTGTTAAATTAAGAAGTTCCGGTTTAAAAATAATTTCTTGAGATTTCATTGCAATAATGTAAATGGCTTTGATTTAAAGTTCATAATATACGTCATTTCTACCCATACATTTAAATTCATTTTTTTATCTTAAATATATTTTTTTAATAATCAAAATAAGCTGGAATATATTAATCAGTTAAATACAGCAAAATTTAAAATAATTCAATAAAAATGTAGATAACAGCTACATAATTTAAATTTTTTTTTAATACTCGTTCAAGTTTGATCTTCATTTCCACCATGTTTAAGAAAGAAGATTATACATCACAATACGGATCGAAAGAATTTTGGAATGAAAAATATACTAAAGAGTTGAAAATCTTTACTGATTCTGATGTAACACCTAAAAAGGATGGTGTACAGAAATATATTATCAACTGGCTGTTACACCAATATAAAAATAACCGAGATATTCATATAATTGATCTTGGTTGTGGTGCTGGCGCATTCTTATTTGATTTGGCGATTAATGGATTTGGTACA
>NW_024032759.1:0-9374 GCF_002237135.1 Teleopsis dalmanni
TAATATTCATTTCTGTATTCAAGTAAAGAGCTGCAATGTTTTATTAATTTTTATACGTGTTCGCTAACAACAATGCAGCATTAACATCCAAAATATTATTATAAACATACTACATACATGTGTTCATTTATATACGAGTATACATATATACATAACATATCTATTTGTTTAAGATAATTTGGCATATAGTATGCATACGCAAAATTTCAATTATTAGAATACAATTTCATCATTTGTAATTCAATTCAATGCCTCGCCTCTCCTCTCCTCGCCTCGCCTCGCCTCAATTTGAGTCACATTGATACTGAAACGATTCGATTTGGTTGATAGAAATTCAGAAATTCAGAAATTCAGAAATTCAGAAATTGAGATATTCAGGAATTCAGGAATTCAGGAATTCATGGCACAGCGTTGCCATATCAATTTGAGGACGTGGTTTGGAATTTCATGCATGTCGCCATTCGCAAACAGATTCTTTTGATATTAAATCTAAAGAAAATTATTATACAAATATAAAAAATGTACGAGTTCACATATTTAATAAGAATGTATTTACAATATTTTGAGGCTTTGCGACAAAGCAGAGTTCGGAATTCCCGGGGAGATAATAACATATGACGGAAATAATAGGAGTACCGGCGTGTAAATGTTGAATGGAGAGTATGAAAATAAAAGACATGATAGGAGGCATTATAATGAGTTTGCATGGGGCATTGTATCCAAAAATTCTAAAGATTCAATTTACGTTTGCCTCCAAATGTAGTTGGTTTTCCCAAAAAAAACAGCGCTCAATAAGAGCAAAATTAGGCACAAGCGGCAGATGTGATTTCCTTAATTTTGTTTGCACAAGTTTTCAATTTATTCAAAAATTATATTTTTTTTAGAAAATATAAATAAGAATGATTAAGTAAAATTAATTTTTGATCAATAAAAACACTAAATGTGAGTCTGTATTTTTTAACTTGATTAAATTGAATTATATTAAATAAAATAAATAATAAAAACAAAAATAAAAATAAAATTAAATGCAGGAGTATGAGGAAGGTGGGAATGAAATTAAGGCCAACAAGATAATGGATTATTTTCACATAGATGCAGCATACTAATTTCTTAGAGGTCTACAATTCAAAGGTATAAACGATACTCAAGTATAAAGAAAGACTGAGTACAAAAATCAAGGAAGGAAGAAATGTTATTCTTAAAAGTAGCTTAAATACTGGCAACAATAATCAAGTGATTACAATGTGATATAAAGCAATTAGAGGCGGAAATAAGAGCGACTCTAATATAGTTGAAGAGCCACCATTCAATTAAGTAAAAGCGACAATAGCGCTACTTTAGGAATAAGGAGGCAAAAGAGTGATCAATATTCATATGGTGAAAACGGAGATGAAAACTTCACGCCTTTACAGTTATTTTTAGAGAAACTTGTAAAATCATAAGCAATGACAATATTGTTTAAAAGTTAGAAAATAAAAACTGTATTTAGTGCAAACTATGTACAAGGATAAATAGACCCTACAGATCAGATATCATGCAACTTATAGTTGAAATATGATAAATTGTATTCATAAACTGAAGGTTTCATAATATCATTACAATATGGGGTGATACCAATACTAACCCTTAGTCGATTAATTTGTAAAGAAACTGTAGAAATGAAATTGTGATACTGTAGCACAGGATGATTGAGGTGGTATTGAGAACATTTTTTTGTGTAATCTTTATGATATATATTGGCTGAAAGCTATCAAAAGTAAAGACAAGAAGTATCGTTAACAACACGTTTGTAGCATTGAATTCGAGCAGATTTGGTTAACTGAGGAAAATAGCTACTTAACATCCACATTTGAACAGAGTATATAATCCAGAGTCCTCAATCCTTCCGCAATTGAATTTCATGAAGAGATTCTTACTTTTAGTAGTGTTTTTTATTGAAGCTTTCGATGGCGAGAAATATTTATGGGAAAATTCCGGAATAATTCAAATATCCTTCTACGTATTTATATATTGTATTTTTTTTCTTCAAACAAAGAATAGCAAAGAACATTGGTTGAATAAAAAAAAAAAATCAATTTAAGTAAATAATTTAAATGAATTCTTGTCATTCCCATATCGAATTTGCTGCTCCCTTAGGGTCCGCATAGCACAGCTAAAATCCAGCAAATCGCAGTGTGCAACCTTTACTTTTCGCTTTATTAATTTTAGGTAGTCTATTGTGTTTTATTTTGCTTTTTCCTTGTCTTATGTTTAACCGGTAAAAATCTGTGTCATTTCGCTTCTTCGAGCTCAACTAAAACGAACTATTCCCAAAGCTGCCGCTGTCACCTGGTCTGTGCTAGTGGTTCTAAGTCACTGCGTGAATAATTGAAATTCCAAGTGCGGTGCACAGTACAAAGATTCTGTTTCCAAAGCTTCTATTCTATTTTGTAAAAATATTTTTTTTCTGTGTGTGTAAGGCAGAGCTAAAATATATAACAATATAAGAGCTACAATATGAGTAGCTCTGAGTAAAGCGACATTTATTTATGATTCAATTGTTCCCATTGGGCAATAATGCTTCCAAATATATTCCTTTATCTATATTTTCCATCAGAGCATTTGCAAGTGATTTTACATTTGCCTAAGCATATTTAATTAACTTTTCAACTCGAATCCTTTCACGAGTGCAGCACCGTCGACACCGATGTAAAGCTGCAATTTTATCATAATTAAAGCGGAAATGCATGCGAGTTGACAGCTACGGGCGTACCACACACATTTAAAATGCAAATTTGGTTGCATCCTCCACACATAGGACCAATAGCTTTTTATGTAAATGGCTGGGATAACGTGCCAACACTATTTATACATGCGGGTAATTAAAATGGTATTCCGGAGGGCATTGGCTTCCAAAACCAAAAAACAAAGGGTGCGTACATTGGAAGTGTGATGCAATGCAATGTCAAACCCTTAAATCACGTATTTCGATATGTATTATACCTTTCTTTTAATCAGAGTTATTTGATTACTTGGATAAGAATAAAAAAAATCTGTTGATCTCATGTAGTTCAGTAAATTTTAATACACACTGAAGAATAGTTCAGAAAGTTTCAAGAAAATACTTCTTTCTAGTATCCAATGCTGCACAAACTCGTATTTTATTTATGACTGTTCCTTCAACGTCGAATTTTTAAAGTACCTATTATGACTGCCAAAACTAGTTTTAGTTTCTATACATCCGAGGCCTCAAAGAGTAACAATTAATATAGCAGTATTGACATTGTTTCAATTAATGACTTTCCTAATTTAAAGGTCAGATTAACCACATGTTGTGATTTCCACCTATCATTAGCTTATTGAAGAAAATACGAATAACAACAACAAGTCGAGCAGATAAAAATGATATCAGTGCAGATTTATTAAAATGATATCAGAACAGATTTATTATCTCTCTTTCCATTTCCAAAGATAGATAGAAAGATAGACCTTAATTGTGTAATTGCTGTTAAAGAAAACGACACCCATACACTTATCGGTGAGCACACTTAGATTTTATTCTGAAAGCAGTAGCTTCATTCTGAAGCGAATGATTTGCGCTTCGGAACAGCGCGAATGTTCTTGCACCTACTCAAGTTCTTATTTTCAAGCCAATCGTGAAAATTTAAATATCGTTATTTGCTCTAAAATTGATTTGAAATAATTTATAATTATCTATAATTATGTCATAAATGACAGAATACAGCACAGACATATGCAAAGATTTGTGGCATCCATCGTAACAGGAAATGCTTTGTTTGTTTTCGTTTTGGATATTTGAATGCAAAAGAAGATCATCGCTGACAGACAGATTTTTGATATACGAATGACTGCTAACAAGAAACGTAATCGCACCATTTTGAATACGACGGAATATTTTTGCCTCCCTCACGTGACTTTTATATTACTGGGTCCAGTTTAGGTAGGTTGGAGTAGCGGCCTTTTTTAGAAAAAGTTCACTTGAGCTCAAACGATGGTCCATTGTGGTACCACAGAAAGAGCATTGATATGCACATAGATTTAAATCAGTATACAACCAACGACGAAAAAGGTAACGACTCCAGTTTATTGAAACTCTAAAAAAGTTGACAATATATTAGTATTCTATGCAAAGATACTTGCTTTATCTATTTGTTTATTTCACAATTTTCCGAAATAACCAACCGAAATAGATTATTACATGTAATTGCATGAAACATGTAACCAATTGTAGTAGAATGAACTCTCTGAGTGTTTGATAGGTACTCGCATATTGTCCAATGTCCAATGAACACATGTGACAGCGAAAGTAACTAACTATTTGTATTCCGTGAATATACAGATGCGATGAATGTGAGAGTGTCACTCGAGCTTAAGCAAACGCAACAATAAATTGACAAATATTTGAGAAGTCATTCCTCAATCAATGACTACTGAGACTTGTGCATATATCCTTTGTTCTTGCAAATGTCTCACTTATTCGCCATACCAACATTTTTCATGATTTATTTGAAACGTTCCCCATTTTGCTTCTTTTTCTGCATGTTTTGTTTGTATTCTTTCAGTCTGTTAACAAATTAATAATTGCTACGAAGAAGGAATTTAGGGGCTTTACATTCGCACCGAACTTTACAATCACATAAATATGTTAAGGCTCCCATCACATTCGCAACTCAAACCCCGATTCAGTTCCACAAACATTCGTAAATGCTTTGGCATATGAAATTCCGACATATTCGTTGATACCGCGCAATGGCTGTTAGAGCTGGAAGGGTGTGATGTGTGTGAAATGTGTGAAATTATGACATTGTATCTGTTTAAAATGTTAACACCAAAGAAATGGCTTCGGCTAAAAACCAGCTGAAAAGTGCGTCTGCGTTTGCATGGGTTGATAGCAACGTGAATAAAAGGAAAACTAGACCGAAAAATAAGCCAAACCGTGAAAAGAAAAGTGCCATACATTCGTTGCCATATTCACATCCGTTTCCGTTTCCTGTTCCCTTTTCTTCTCTCTGCTTCAGTGTTACTGCATTTAATGTCTATTTTTAAAGAATTTTTTTTAAGATATAAATTTCACTTTGTCTCTGTGCTAATGCCAACTTGACATACTCGTATATAATATGTGTTAAACATGTCTGTATGTCTGTATGTCTGTATGTCAGTGCCAGTGCTGTGTCGGGGTGTGCTCTCATATGTGCTAGATAACGCAAGTACGTAACGTATATCACAAAGAAATACTTGCTGTGCTCCTATCTGCGAGTATCTGTATCTGTGAGTTAACATTATCTTTATGGCAAGAGAACAATAAAAAAGTAATAAAGGCGCATAGACACACGATTTTCTGCTTACCTACTCAGATATTTATATTTGCAATATATATTTATATATATATATATGATTCTTTATAATGTATGTATCTTTGTATTATGCGGCTCCTGTTCTATTATTCATTATTACATTATTATTTTCTTTTCACATCGAAGTATTTCGCTTTTATAGTTGAACAATCATGGATTTGTTGTCCGTCCAATTATGGGTTGGAAGAGTTAAAATTGAAGAATTCTAAGTTAAATAAAAGGATGAAATGTAATTAGAATGGGTATCTAACAGTGACGATTGCTCTAAGGTGCGGAGTTGTGCGGTGAACACCCTAACATAATTTGCAAAATGTCAAATAACATAGGTATATAAATTTATTATGTATCTTCACATCAAGAATTATTATTATTTATTACATTTCCATATATATATTTTTAAAGTTTTAGTAAAAACAATTAAATATAATTGTTTATGAAAACTCAATCAATTTGCTTCTGTTAATCAAGTACCTCCAATCTGTGGGCTTATATACCCAAATTTAAAAAAAAAGAAATATATGTAAGAAATATAGGCAAAAAAAAAAAAAAATATAGGTAATTTAGTCTTAATACTATACCCTCTCCTATCCACAAACCCCGTTATACCCATCATATAAAAAAAGTCAACTAATAAAACAAGCAAGCTTAAGGCCAAGTAGCTATAGCTTCTGCAAATTTAAGTTAGATATAATTTCTTTTAATTATGTTATAACTTTGTTAATAAAATAAAATAAATAAATTTGCTTCTGTTAGCCGCTATACTTGTTAGTTGTGCTCATATATTTGCAGCTCAAATCACAGAACATTTCTATTTTATTTCGTCTCTCCCCTTTGTGTGCAAAGAAGTTTGCCACACATTCATACGTTGCATATGAACAAAATAATGTGCGTATGCTCCCGTTCGTAATATCAGAAATAGAGATTTATATGTGGGAATTGTATGAGAGTAATTTTCTGTTCTACTCGAATATCAACTGCATGCATACGAATCCCACATGATGATTTGCCAAAGTGGTTGCATGAGCGGCTGAAGTTTGCAGCTCATCTCACCATACATTTCTATCACATTTCGTCTCTCCCCTTTTAACAGTAGCACCCACGAATTTCTGTTCTTACTGTGCGGAGTACTTGTCCGCACATTTATACGTTGCAAGTGGGTTTGATTTTGTTTGATCACTGCATAAACATGTATGTTTCCAAGTACAAACTCTTTTGTTTGAAAAAAGTTGGTTTGATGTTACGAGAATTATGTGAAAAATTTTGTTTCTTCCATATTGATATAATATTAAACTTATATATAAATTATAAATTTAATTTGTTTAATATGTTATTTTGTTAATGAATTGTTAATATAATATTGCGAATATATTGTTGCCTAATATAATATAGTTATTATTAATAAAACATCTCATATATTTTAATTTAAGTGGTACATGTAAAAACAACATTAAAGAAGGGCCGCACATCCAATATTTGGTGTTGAAAATGTTTGCGTTTCATTCATCCTTGAATATAAAACGTTTTCACAATATTTTTTGGGACGTTCCATTACTTTAAAATTTAAAAAGTAGAAAAATACGCACAAAAAAAAAATTGTACACATTTTATCCTATATTATCTTTTATCCTATTATATTATTATTATTATTATTATTATGTTGAGGCTAGTTGAGTCAGTGCATTTGAGCACTTTTACTCTCTATTAACTGCGAGGTTTCTTCATAACCCCTCTCTACGCCTTGACTGGATTATTGTTTATCACTTCGTCAGACTAAGCAATAACTGACCTCAGATCTGCATACCTTCCCGAGTAGCCTGTAACCATTCTGAGATTCGATTTCGATAACGCAGTGTTGGTAAGCCTGTCAGTTTTCGTAAATAATTTCAGGGCTCTATCCTTTTTGTATTTTTTGATCGGATCAATCTTGAGGTCCTTAAGGATGTCATTAACAGAGATTGCTGTTAATAATGAAATAGCACACTAATTCGCAACTTTTTGTAGATAAAAAGAGTTTTGTTCAGCTATTATTATTTTTAATGATAATAATAATAGGGATTTTTTATGCTATCTCTGGTTAGCATAATAAGCCTAACAGTATTTCTGAGTTCAAAATTCTAGACCTCATTTGCTACAAGGGATGTCGAATAAGGCTTTATATATTATTAGTATTATTACTTGTTTTTATTACTTGGATCACAGCTCATGAATTCCAGTTGGTTATGATCTTTCCGTCTTAAGTATTAAGACGTTAATATTTTTAGACGACGATCAAAAGGATCAAAAGTATGATCACTGAGAATGGATTTACGATTTTGTTATTTGGTTTATAGCTGATTGATGCTAGTTGGACAATGATATTTCTGTTTCAAAGATCGAGAAATAAAAAGAAACGGATTGATTGGAACTTTAGCTCATTTAAGTTACTTTTTCAATTTGTCTAAAGCAGCCAATTACCGATCATTTTAGCAATGCAATTTGTTGATTTTAATAAAATTTCTAAAAATATTAAAAGAAACTTTTTTCGCTGCTAGCCAAGATACAACAACTGATATCCTTTTTAAAACCAATCGAATTACTTCGATGAAAACTTTTTGAGGAAATAAAATTTCATTCCATTACGGCCACAATCGACTTGCTTGTGTTCCTTGTGTTCCTTGTGAGCGAAATTTTTCTCTTTAATTTTTAATGATTTTGTCAACCTCATGCGTTGCCATTGCCATTGCCATTGCCAGGAGGCAAACGGAAGCGAAAGGACGAACCACAAAAGCCTAAACTAATTACGTTGCGCATTAGGAGTTTAGTTGGTTGTGTGCTTTTCGTATATTTACCAACATTGTATAAGTTTGTAAATTATTTTATTTATTATCGAATACTTGAAGAACTTATGTGGGATAATTGTCCTCGCCGCTATATAGTCTCCAGTGAACTTCCTGAGTTTTTGTGTCTTTTTGAGATAAACACAGAAACAAAAATACAAAAAAAGTGTACAAAAAAGTTGTAAAAACTTTTGAAAAATTAAAAATTGAATACATTTTATTTAATAATATTATCTGCTCTCTTCATATAATATTCCATATAATATTCACAAAAACTGTTATGTATTTTCACATTTAATTAATAAATATTTTATTTTTGCAATTTTTTATGCCTTTTTGTTTTTGTCTTTAGGTTTTGCAAATATTTTGCATTTTTTGGGTATTTTTTAAATAAATTATATTTTTTATTCCATACAAATTTTTTATACTTTATAATATAAACTTAGTGAAATGCGCAAATTGTCGGTCCGTCCGCATATCTTTTTTATTTGAGCACACTTTGTGGCGCTTTTAATGTGGTCATTTAATTACGCTCGTTTAACTTGAAATCCTTTATTTTTAGTAGTCCTTTTTTATATGCTTGTATGGGTTTTGGTTGTTTAATGAAATTAAATTGAATTAAATATTTGCATAATAAACAAAGGAAATTATGTGCAAATTGCATTATTTGTTGCATATCATTGATGTGGCTTAACCACTGCGAATGCTATGCTCATTATCTAGTAAATTTTTCAACGATTTAATAATGATTTAATAAGTAGTAGATGGATGACTAGTCCTCTATTACCAAAATCAAATTTAAAGAGCAATTGACTTATTTTTGAAATTAATAAAGTTCATTCATAAATTTATTTATTTAAAACTTCCAATTGTATGAACTTCTTCAGTCCTCTGCAGGGTATGTATCTTCTTCAGGAAATTGTTTCTTTTCAACTTACATGACCCGAACTTAATTCTAACTGACAAAGCCATTACCAAAAAGTTCATATCTCCAACTATATTTTAGTAGGAACTGCAACAATAATTGGTTCAATTAATGCATAAATTCATAATTACTAAAAAGGAAAAATATACCAAAAGGATATTCGAAAAAAAAGAAAATAAGTAAAACAAGCGAAACTTGTGTAAAATGGAAAATTGCAATTATGCTTTGTGCATAACAAATACATAAATAAATACAAAATAAATAAAATTAAAAATTAAA
>NW_024032760.1:0-9373 GCF_002237135.1 Teleopsis dalmanni
TTTTCTAAGTGTAAATACCTATCTACAGAGCTAGTGTACTTAGGTCACGTTATAAACAAAAACGGAATAACGCCAGGCCTTCTAAAAGTAACAGCGATCAAAAACTTTAAAATACCTACAAATATAACCGAAGTCCGTCGATTTTTAGGATTGACGGGATTTTTTAGAAAATTCGTTCAAGATTATTCATTAATCACAAAAGCAATTACGAAGCTTCTTCGCTCGTCAGAACATACTTTTACTTGGGGAGCGGAGCAGCAGCTAGCTTTTCAAAAATTAATCCAAATACTTAGTAGCGGTCCGGTACTTGTTTTATATGATAGCGTAGCCGAGCACGAAGTACATACTGACGCCAGTAGTGTAGGTCTCGCAGGCGTTCTTATGCAGTCTACAGACGGTAAACGTTGGAAGCCGGTATTCTATTATAGTCGTCACTGTACTGAAGCCGAAAGTAAGTACCATAGCTATGAGCTCGAGACTCTTGCTATTGTCGAAACACTAGATCGTTTTAGAATCTATCTGCTTGGAAAACATTTTCGTGTCGTGACAGATTGTTCTGCAATTGCTACAGTGAAAGCGAATAAAGAACTAAAACCGAAAATTGCACGTTGGTGGATGAAGCTACTTGAGTATGACTTTGAAACAATCTATCGCCAAGGAAATCGTCTCGCTCATGTCGACGCGTTAAGTCGATCACCAGACGAGCCACCTAATGAGGTCGAACCGGCTGGGTTTGTAATGAAAGTAACAGCAAGTAAAGACGACTGGCTGTTCACGATGCAGCTTCAAGACAAGTCGCTCGTAGAAATTATCGACATTTTAAAGGGTGATAAATCATCCATCCAGGCAACGCAATTGAAAAACGATTACCAACTTCAGAATTACCGACTTTATCGCCGCACCGACCATGGTCTGAAATTCGTCGTACCTAAAGCAGTACGATGGAGAGTAGTGCATGCATGCCATGATGATATGGGACATTTTGCAACCGATAAGACGATAGAACGCATCAAGCAAAATTTCTGGTTTCCCAAAATGCGCAAGTACGTTAGAGAATATATTTCCGCATGCGTAGAGTGCTGTTACGTGGAGGAAAACCTGAAGGGCAAATGCACTACGATAATATGGAACCAATCCCATTTCGACTAATCCACATCGATCATCTTGGGCCGTTCATCAAAAGTAAGAGAGGAAACTGCTATGTCTTAGCAGTCTCTGACGCCTTTTCAAAATTTCTAATCGTTAAAGCTGTACGTAACACTAAGACAGCTCCTGTTATAAACGCTCTCAACGATATCTCCAGTTATTTCGGGTTGCCTACGATAATCGTCAGCGATCGTGGAACCACATTTACTTCGACTCAATTTCACGCATACTGTGAAAAGAACAATATACAACATATAAAAACTGCTGTACGTACACCTCGCTCCAACGGTCAGGTTGAACGAGCCAATCAAACAATACTATCGTTCCTGCGAACGTCAACTGAAAATCCGAAACATTGGGATACTATGCTTCATAATCTCCAATGGACGATCAATTCGCAAAAAAACAGTACATCAGGGTTCAGTCCAAACGAACTGGTGTTTGACTTTAAGTTACGAGACGTCACCCAGAACCGACTAATTGCTGCTATTCACAACGACAACAAAGCGGAAGTTATTGTCTCAACAACCGGTGAAAAGCGTCAGCAAGCTGCAAAGAATATCGAGCGTGAACGTGAGCGTTGGAAGGCACGTTTCGACGCTAAACATATAAAACCGTTTCTATATGAGGAAGGTGATATCATCGTCATCGAAAACGAGTCCGCCGCCACGGGCGAATCCAGGAAACTTGAACCTAAATATCGAGGACCCTACATCATCTCTAAAATACTTCCAAAAGACCGCTATCTTGTTGAAGATATACCAGGAGTGCAATTAACGAGCCGTAGATTCACCTCAATCTTCTCATCCGATAAACTTAAACCATGGTGTCACTCGTGTCCTGAATTAGATGAAATCGAAAACGAAATCGAGGACGATTTAGGTCAGGAAGGGCCGAACTGTCAACCCTGATAAAATACTCTAATGACAACCCTGTAAAGAAAACATTATCACTTTTGACAGGAGCATAGTGTGTGTGTGATTTGACAACGAGAGAAGACAACACGTGAAATTCTGATACGTGACGAAATATTTATTTATTTTAATAAAATTGTAAAATTGTAATTATTAAATAAAGTCCAGTGAAACACGTTGCAAAAGTAATACACAAAGTTGAACCTTTTGTCTGTTTTTTAGAGCCTTTGAACTACCACATCTTTTGTCCATGTGTATTTTACTCCCTAAGGCTCATTGGTAGTGATTCAGTTTTAATCGCCAGTGTTTTCATATTACTTGCTACTTCTTTAGTCAGTAGACTGAAACAATTTTATTTAAATGATATTTGGGCGTATTATCTTCAATCATCTTTTTTGCTGGTGTATTTCCATTCGTTTTTAGCGATTTAACAAACTTTTCAAAGAAGATGTTCAAATATAATAAAATAATCTTTTTTTCTAATTTTCACATGGATGCTTGGTCATTTCATTAGCACTGGCAATCACTCAATGTATGTATTTTTATTTATTATAATTTTAAGTGTCCCTTCGTTGATTTTTTAATTTTACTTTTTTATTATAAATTTATATTTGAAAATACACAGTTACAGATATTCAATACAATTTGGTTCAATACACGGCAGTGTTCCGAAGAGCGCGTAAAATAAATCACTCCGCAACTTTTAATGTTTTTTTATTAAATAATGGAGTTCAGTGATCACAAATTTAATTAAATAAATTGAGATAGTGACTCTAAATAAAAAAATCTAATAAAATTGTGCCTGATTTTAAAAGATAAGTGAAACTTTTATTGAATTTAAAACATTTGTTTTTATCAAAAAAGATTTTAACTTTGCAAAATTATTTTTGTTTTGAATTTCTTTATTAATATTTTTCCACACACATATCTAAAACAGCTGATATAGACAGCATATAAGGCTCGAAAGCTTCACATAAATAAAGAAAAAAAGTATTGTAAATTGACTCAGAAATTATACCAATTGCAATTCCCTTATTGTGTAATTGTGTAATTTATTAATAAAATCTTTTTAATTTGTTTTTTCTTTTTTGTATTCTTTTATATATTTTTTTATATTTTTTTATATAAAACGACTGCACAAAAAAAAAAAAATTTAATAATAATAATTCATGCCTATAAATAGAACACCACCTCCGGTAAAAGAAGATGGTACACACCAATTAAAAAGTAAAAATTCACCAGCAGATGTTGGAACTAAACAAGAACATAGTTTAGCAGAAAAAATTAATAAACAAAATAAAGACATTTCGACTTTACTAAAGGTTTCTCAACGAGAACGATCAGGATCTATGAGCGAAATCCATAACGCTAAAATCGATTTTCCACCTAATGATATTAAATGTTGCAGAAAAAAAGAATGGAACGAAGTTAAACGTAGTAAAAGACTTAGAGACAGTTCTGAAAAAACGAAAAAACCAAAGCAACAAAAATTGAACTACTGGCTCAGTAATTCGAATAGATTTGATGGGCTGGTAGTGGAAGAAAAAGAAGACTAACCAGCTAAACAAGAGAAAAAACCCCTTAAATCACCACCAATTTTTGTAGATAAAGTTGAGGACGTTCGCCCACTTCTAAATCTGCTTAACGAAATTGCAAATAATAAATATGAAAAAAAAGTGATTTCATCTACTCGGGTTCGTATACAGCCCGGTACACCTGAAATTTTTGCAAAAATCGTTAAACTGCTAGAAAGTAAGAACACGGAATTTTACACATACAAATCTAAAAATGAAAGGAGCTTTAAGGTCATATTAAGAAATATGCATCCTTCCGTCGATATTGGGGATATAAAAACAGCTCTAGACGAATTTGGACATGCTACTACAAATATATGGAATATGAAACATCGCCAAACAAAAAGGTCCCTTCCAATGTTCGTTGTAGAAATAGAGCAAAAACCAAATAACAAAGATATCTACAACATTAAAAGCTTACTCCACAGTCGAGTTACCTTTGAGCCATCCCATTTTAAACGTGAGTTATGGTCACACTAAGTCAGGATGTAGAAAACAACCCAAATGCATTAAGTGTGCTGGTAATCACGCATCGGCTGACTGCGAAAGAAAATCCAGAACAAATGATGTTAAATGTGTTCTTTGTGAAGGTAACCACCCAGCAAACTACAAGGGCTGCTTAGTGTATAAAAAACTGTAAGTCTACTTTCCCACCACTTAGAACAAAATTTCTAAAATCTGATGCTAAAATTGTATCCCCAACTAATCAGCATCAAAAACAACACGAAAAACAGCAAACTTTCGCTCAACCTGCACGCGCTCAACCAGGTCAAACTATTCCAAATAAAAACTCTCAGCAAACTTACGCTCAAGTTGCTGCCAACCAAATAAATCAAATTTCTTCCAATAAAAATTGTTGTTTTTCCTAATCATTCAAAACACCTTCCTATTCTCGATAATAAAATTCAACACGTAATTTCTTAATAGTATGTGTTCATTTTATTTAATTATTGTTTTAATGCATAAACTTAAGTCTTAAATTTTAGTGGAATTACACATATAATAATATTGCAATTTTACGGTTTTCCGTATGTTTCATTATTTAATGTCCTAAACTGGATTGTTCAATTTTAATACAATTCTTAACGTTTATTCACTTTACCTTCTTGATTATATATATATTTACAGATTTCATTACAATATTTAATTCGTATTATAATTGTATTAAATATATTAAAAACTTCTATGTAAAACTTCTAGTTTAGAAGGAATTATTCACGGTCTTTTTATTTCTCATTTTTTACTGTTCGCTTCAATCGCTTATTCCCAACTGCTACTGCTACCACGAGGTTCTTTCAAGATCTCCCTCAACCGCACACGTTGTTCGAAAAAGCTCGTCAGAATCGACCGGTTTATCTCCTGCGCCTCTCTTACATGCACGCTCTCCATTTTCTGCCGGTCGACCTGACTCTGATGACACCCTATTGAAGGTGCATCCACAACAAAATAATCTTCACAGCGATGCATTGGTGAGTGAAATGAAAGAAATGATGAAACTAATGCGGGAAGTAATGAATCAAATAACTACCATGACAAATCTTTTAGTAAGTCTTGTTTCTAAACAAACCATATGCCCATAAAGCTCGTCTTATGGAATGCCAATGGGTTGTCAAAACATTCCCCTGAACTGAGATTATTTCTATCAAAAAATAATGTAGATGTATTATTAGTTACAGAAACTCATTTCACAAAAAAAAAGTTGTTTTAAAATTCCATCCTAGAAGCTCATGGAGGCTCTGCAGTATTAATTAAAAGAGCACTTAAACATTATGAATGTACTCACTGTAGCACTGATGAAATTCAAGCCACAAATATTATGATCGAGGACTTAGTCGGACCAATTCTTATATCTGCCATATATAGCCCACCAAAACATAATGTGAAGGAAGAAATCTACTCAAAATTTTTTTCAACATTAGGGAATCGATTTATAACTGGTGGTGACTTCAATGCGAAAAATATATTTTGGGGATCACGACTAACCACAACAAAGGAATGTGAATTATAAAAAGCAGTGAGACTCTTGAAACTTAAAGTTTTTTTCACAGGAGAGCCCACATACTGGTCATCAGATACAGATAAAATTCCCGATCTTATTGATTTCTGCGTTACCAAAGGCTTCCTTTATGAACATGTGCAATGTAAGACCAGCTTACAGACCAGCAAGCTTTCGAACTTTCTAGTGAGCGGACGTGTTTTTACCCGGTCTCGGAAAAATTTAAATTTCAGTATAAAAACAAGTAAATAACAATCACTTTTAAAAGAATTACTTTTGTTATTAATACAAAAATAAAAAACAGAACATTCTCGGACAAAAAAACAATTCCTAAAAGTTAAAAGTGCATGAAATATTAATTTGAAAATAGCGCGCGCTTTTTCGATTTTTTTTGATTTTTGCACAACTTTAATATAAAAAAAAAAAACTCAAATAGCTGACAGAGACAGCAAATTATTTTCTAAAGCTCAAAATAAAAAATAAAAAGTGAGCAAGCATTCAAACAAAATATCAGTGCGGTTTTGGGTATATACAAACAAAACAAAAAAGTGCTGATAGAGACAGCTAGTATTTTATTACAAACGTGTTCCACAAAAGCTGTAATTGGAAGCCCGCAATTCATCACAACACAACACAACACACTATATCAAAACACAACAAAACATCAAAACCAACATACTTGCTAATATTGGATTTTGGAATTTAAAGTTATTTATTTTAATAATTATTATTATTTTATTATTATTATTATTATTATTATTATTAGTATTCTTATTATTATTATTATTGTTATTATTCTTATTCTTATTCTTATTCTTATTCTTATTCTTATTCTTATTCTTATTCTTATTCTTATTCTTATTCTTATTCTTATTCTTATTCTCATTCTTATTCTTATTTTATGGATTTCTTATTCTTATTCTTATTCTTATTCTTATTCTTATTCTTATTCTTATTCTTATTCTTATTCTTATTCTTATCTTATTCTTATTCTTATTCTTATTCTTATTCTTATTCTTATTCTTATTCTTATTCTTATTCTTATTCTTATTCTTATTCTTATTCCTATTCTTATTCTTATTCTTATTCTTATTCTTATTCTTATTCTTATTCTTATTCTTATTCTTATTCTTATTCTTATTCTTATTCTTATTCTTATTCGTATTCTTATTCTTATTCTTATTCTTATTCTTATTCTTATTCTTATTCTTATTCTTATTCTTATTCTTATTCTTATACGTATACTTATACGTACTATATATAATATGGAAAATGGAAAATAGAAAATAGAAAATAGAAAATACTCTAAAGCTATTTCCAAAGCTATTTTATTTTATTTTTCATTTCAATTTAAATAAAATAAAATAGAAAAGTTTCTTTTTTCTTCTTCTCTAGTGAAGTTAATATGAACAGAATAGAAAAATTAAACTAAAACTGTTATTGAACATATTCGTGTTTGTATTTTACATGCTTAATTATGTAGTACTATTGCCTGTAATATTAACTTCAATATTAACTTTAACTTTAATTTTATCTTTAAGGAAGAATAAAATTATTATATATACTTATATTTTTATTAAAAAATTTAACATATGAATGCTAGTGCTACTGCTAGTGCTAGTGCTAGTGCTGGTGCTAGTGCTAATAAATAGGCGCAATCAATAGATTGTTGTTTTATTAAATTTTATACAATGAAGACAAGGAATATAAGCAAAGCTTCTTAAATAGTAATTTTACTTGAAAAGTTTTCTAACATTTAAGGTTTTCATTTACGCTGGCACTCGTACTCACACTTGCACTCGCACTCACACTCGCATACATGCCTATTGTACATTTTATATGGAACTGAACAAAACTTGTGCTTACGGTGCATTGCGTATACGACACGATTACGATTTTCAAAATTCAAAATTCAAAATTCAAAATTAAAAATGATGCGAGTACACGTATACAGCAGAAATTAGTTAAATAATTGCGTTTTACATAAATAAATAATAGATAGGTGTATAAAAAAAAATATTATTATTTACAAAATAATATAAAAAAAATTAAAACCGGAAAAAAAAGGAAAAAAGTAAAAAAGTAAAAAAGTGTTGTGAAGCCAACAACACGCGGTGTTCCCAAGCGGTCCCCCATCTAAGTACTAACCGCGCCCGACGCTGCTTAATTTCAGTGAGCGGACGAAAACCGATGTATTCAACGTGGTATGATCGTTGGCAAAGAAAGTGTTTCAAAATCTACATCTACAGTATTCTTATTCTTATTCTTATTCTTATTCTTATTCTTATTCTTATTCTTATTCTTATACGTACTACTTACTACGTACTATATATTATATGGAAAATGGAAAATGGAAAATAGAAAATACTCTAAAGCTATTTCCAAAGCTATTTTATTTTATTTTTCATTTCAATTTAAATAAAATAAAATAGAAAAGTTTCTTTTTTCTTCTTCTCTAGTGAAGTTAATATGAACAGAATAGAAAAATTAAACTAAAACTGTTATTGAACATATCCGTGTTTGTATTTTACATGCTTAATTATGTAGTACTATTGCCTGTAATATTAACTTCAATATTAACTTTAACTTTAATTTTATCTTTAAGGAAGAATAAAATTATTATATATACTTATATTTTTATTAAAAAATTTAACATATGAATGCTAGTGCTACTGCTAGTGCTAGTGCTAGTGCTGGTGCTAGTGCTAATAAATAGGCGCAATCAATAGATTGTTGTTTTATTAAATTTTATACAATGAAGACAAGGAATATAAGCAAAGCTTCTTAAATAGTAATTTTACTTGAAAAGTTTTCTAACATTTAAGGTTTTCATTTACGCTGGCACTCGTACTCACACTTGCACTCGCACTCACACTCGCATACATGCCTATTGTACATTTTATATGGAACTGAACAAAACTTGTGCTTACGGTGCATTGCGTATACGACACGATTACGATTTTCAAAATTCAAAATTCAAAATTCAAAATTAAAAATGATGCGAGTACACGTATACAGCAGAAATTAGTTAAATAATTGCGTTTTACATAAATAAATAATAGATAGGTGTATAAAAAAAAATATTATTATTTACAAAATAATATAAAAAAAATTAAAACCGGAAAAAAAAGGAAAAAAGTAAAAAAGTAAAAAAGTGTTGTGAAGCCAACAACACGCGGTGTTCCCAAGCGGTCCCCCATCTAAGTACTAACCGCGCCCGACGCTGCTTAATTTCAGTGAGCGGACGAAAACCGATGTATTCAACGTGGTATGATCGTTGGCAAAAGAAAGTGTTTCAAAATCTACATTACAGTATTTTAATCTTATTCTTATTCTTATTCTATCTTATCTATCTTTATTCTTTATTCTTATTCTTATTCTTTTATTCTTATTTATTCCTATTCTATTCTTATTCTTATTCTTATTCTTATTCTTATTCTTATTCTTATTCTTATTCTTATTCTTATTCTTATTCTTATTCTTATCTTATTCTTATTCTTATTCTTATTCTTATTCTTATTCTTATTCTTATTCTTATTCTTATTCTTATTCTTATTCTTATTCTTATTCTTATTCTTATTCTTATTATTATTCTTATTCTTATTCTTATTCTTATTCTTATTCTTATTCTTATTCTTATTCTTATTCTTATTCTTATTCTTATTCTTATTCTTATTCTTATTCTAATTCTTATTCTTATTCTTATTCTTATTCTTATTCTTATTCTTATTCTTATTCTTATT
>NW_024032761.1:0-9373 GCF_002237135.1 Teleopsis dalmanni
TGGTTATCAAAATTCGTGCTTTGTTGACAAATGCTTAATTGGGTGTAAATCACGTAGGGACATGCCAAGTGTCTGGAACAATGTATCAGGCCGTGAAAATGTAGAAGTCCCTAGTCCCTTGGTACCAAACACGCTAAGTAACAAAGATGAAAACTCCTCACCACTGTACATTAAGCTACGGATATATCTTTGGGGCTGAGAACCTTTTGAGAATAACCTCGGCTAGGTGGGAGAATCCATTGAAGGGTTGAATTGCACTTATTGCTTCAAGATGGCATTACGACACGCAGTATAGGGTCATGATTTAGGATCGCATAATCCAATACCAAACCCAGTAATCATCTCCTTATATGGGTATCAATTGACCAAAATCTGATTCACAAAATGTTAGATCATGTTGTAGATAAGAATCGCTTGTTCTATAAAGCACCCTACGCAGATGATACAACATTGCGGACCTGTTCGTTGAAGCACTTGTATAAGGCGTATAATGAATCATACATTGTGAACTAGTAGGTTTCTGGTATAGCGATTTATAAAACTTGTCCACTGCATGTATGATGTTATAATCAAGATATGACAATGTTGGCTGGTTATCATTTTTTTCATTTACAGTTTCCAAGTCGTATGTCACCTCATAACCCGTCCACTTTGTAAATGAGCCATAAAGTTGTCCACCGCCATCTTAGGCAGTGGACGCGCTTCACGCGTTTGTGATATCCGTATTCTTTCAAGTTCATGGTCGTCACGTTCTTGTGCAGTATGTTTAAACCGGAAATTAATTTGGTTTGTAGTATTTCGGGTTCTTCTACCTAAATTACTTTGTCTTACAGGATGCATATCGAATATAAATTGTGTCACATGCAATAATTAGTGATCATAGGTAATTAAACACTTTACACAAAACACGATATAAAAAGAAAACTCAGTAAAATATTAGTATGTATTTAAATTCTTTACAGCTCATATATTAATGACAGTATTTAGTTATTATATTTGAAATTTGAAATACTGATGAGGTTGATCGGAGTCCAGCTAATCCAAAACATTTAGAAGCACGGTAGAATCTAGGTCTATTATATGGCCTGCTCCGCTGTCGTAGTGAGTTGGCTCGTTAGGCGTATGGAGTTGAAGGATATAGTCATTAACATACTACACAATTTCCTTTCCGGCTCTATTCGCACTTCTATCACTCCAGTTTCTGTAATAACCATTCAAGTCTCCAGCAAGGAATGTGGGTAAGTTGTTACTAATCTGTGTTGCTAGGTCCACCAGATAGGTTTTCACGTTTGGCGGCCTATAAACTGAGGTAAAAATGATATTACCCGTTGGACATTCTACCTCCACTAAAGTAGCTTCGAGTGCTTGTAGATTATCAATTCTGAGATGGTGTTTGATGTTTCTCCTAATAAGAATAGTAGTGCTCCCTCCTCTTCTTGGGACCCTGTCTGATCTGTGAATGATGTAGTTAGGGATTTTTAGCTGCATTGAGGGCTTAAGAAAAGTTTCTTGCAGGACCATAATATCTATTTCGAAATCATGAAGAAATTGTGTAACCTCGTGTTTCTTGTTTGTTATGGAATTTGCATTCCGGGTTACAACTTTCAAGCGATGTGATGGTGTGTTCATTGTGAAGTTAAAGTTGGCAGTAGGATTTGTAGCATGGCCAGCATTATATTCTTCATAATCGAGTTCAGCTGTGCTTGAAAGTTGTTCATTAACTTTTCTAATTGGTAGATGTGGCAAGGTGGGGACTTGTTGGGAGAAGGTTCTTTCTGCAATATACGCATAAGTCATTGATGGCTTTATTGAGGGGTTAGGTGGTATCACAGTGTTATCTTTTCTTTTTGGAATGTTTTTCGGAGCACATGGGCATCCTCTATAATACACCAAATGATCACCACCGCAGTTTGAACATTTCGGGGGATCCTCACGAGGCTTCATACATAGGAAGTGCCCTCACACTTAACACATTTGGGTGCGGCCTTACAATTAGCGGCGACCTTTTATCGGGCGCTGAGCTTCAACAGTCACTTTTAGGTGGCAAACATTGGATATGTTGTATATATCGTTTTGGTCCGCAGGGAGACGGATTTTAATAAGTTTGTCGACTGTCTGCCTCGTCTTAAGGAAGTGGCACTCAACAATGCTAAACCCTTTTTTTTCAAGATATTCTTTTATATCCTCTGGATTTTGTTCCTCCAGGCCTCTGATTATTATGTTAAGGCACTTCTCATCAGGGAGAAAGTGTGTGTGATAAGACTCTTTAATTTCGGTAAGGAATTTCGTTATTTTCCGGTGGTCATCAATTGTTACTGGCGTTATTTGGATTCCAAGACGCACCTTTTTAGCCTCACTAAACTTTAAGTTTCTTACATGGAATTGTTTAACCAAAGTGCTCCAATTGTTAGTCCGACGTAGCACAATGGGGACAATTTTTCTTGTTTCTTGTCAGAGGTCGCGCCATCAAAAACCGGTTGCCCTTTGCTGCGATTACTTGAATTACCTGTGACGTTTGCGTCTTCTTGAACCACCTCGCCTTCTTGAACCACTACTTGCTTAGGGGATTCCGGAAGGTTTACCTGATTTATTAAGGTTTTCTCACGATGGGTGGAAGCGACCTTAATCAGTTCTGATACCACTGTACTAGGTGTGGATTTGGAGGTTTTTCCTTTAATTTTTTAGACGATTTGATTTTCGTATCGTAAGTTGGGAAATCTTTATTGTAAGAGCTAGAGGACCTACAGCCTGAGGCAATGGGCTCCTTAGCAGCGGTCACCAACTCCATGTCCTCATCGCTGGAAACAGTAGAGCCACGGGAGGAGCTAAATGGGGAGGGTGGTGAAACCTTCTTGCTTTTGTTGTTGCGGCCTTGTAAATTCATTGTATATGGCTTTGAGCTGATTTGCAGCTGATGCTCCACCTCTACACAATGTGATTTCAACTCTTGTAATTGCAGCAACAACTTTGAGTAATTTTCTTGCAAGAGTTCACACACACACACACACACACACACATACATTGAGTTTTTTAATTTCGGAGAGTTCTGCTACCATGGTTTTGTATTCAGCCGAAGATACCGATTTCAATTGCGGGTTTTTGTCCGGGGGTTTTGATTTGACTTCAATATTGTCCGTTTCAGCCATATTCTTAATGGTGCTGTAACGACCTTTTTCACGGCCCTGTCTATAGCCGGGGTATAACTCAGCGAGTTTACCAGGGGTACGTTAAAGATATTTTTTAAGAAGAAACAGGAGACACTGTGTTTCGTTTTTTCTTTAGGTTGTTTATTAAAGTAGATGACGATTTTATAAATTATACAGAATCACAAATAGCAATCGTTGAATTGATGAAATGTTGTATTTGCTGAGTGTACTTGACCAGCCGGAGAGTCGGTAAGGTGTAATCTGAAACAGTGTTGAATCACAAATAGCAATCGTTGAATTGATGAAATGTGGTATTTGCTGAGTGTACTTGACCAGCCGGAGAGTCGGTAAGGTGTAATCTGAAACAGTGTTGAATCACAAATAGCAATCGTTGAATTGATGAAATGTTGTATTTGCTGAGTGTACTTGACCAGCCGGAGAGTCGGTAAGGTGTAATCTGAAACAGTGTTGAATCACAAATAGCCTGAATTAAATAGTAAAATGGTGAACTTGGGCAATCGAAATAGTGCTGTTATTGGAATGGGTTTCAAGCCAGACATAATTTAAAAAGTAAATTTAAATAATTGAGTTATAAAATAACTGTCTATAAATCTTCAGTTCAATCTTCAGTAAAACCAAAGTTGTTTTTATGTAAATACATATTTTTCTATATGATTATATGACTGTTTTTATTCCCGGATTTAAAATCCGGACAGATTGCATTATCTCGATTGTTTTTAAAAAAGTGTAATAAAAAGTTCAACTTCGACCAAGGACAAGGATAAAAGAGTTCTGGAATATTCTTCAAATCATCTTTCAAATAATGTTTTTGTATCACTTTATATAAATAACTAAACGCTGATGATATGATTGATATATTAAAAATCTTGGTTAAACATTCCGTTAGCTCCGCATAAAGACATTTGAAAGCTGGTATATCATATTTTGCCACAAAACTAGTGACATCCGATGTCCAAGAATTAGTAATAATAGCTGCACAATTATTTAATTCTAACAGTGTTGTATCACAAATAGCAATCGTTGAATTGATGAAATGTGGTATTTGCTGAGTGTACTTGACCAGCCGGAGAGTCGGTAAGGTGTAATCTGAAACAGTGTTGAATCACAAATAGCAATCGTTGAATTGATGAAATGTTGTATTTGCTGAGTGTACTTGACCAGCCGGAGAGTCGGTAAGGTGTAATCTGAAACAGTGTTGAATCACAAATAGCAATCGTTGAATTGATGAAATGTGGTATTTGCTGAGTGTACTTGACCAGCCGGAGAGTCGGTAAGGTGTAATCTGAAACAGTGTTGAATCACAAATAGCAATCGTTGAATTGATGAAATGTTGTATTTGCTGAGTGTACTTGACCAGCCGGAGAGTCGGTAAGGTGTAATCTGAAACAGTGTTGAATCACAAATAGCAATCGTTGAATTGATGAAATGTTGTATTTGCTGAGTGTACTTGACCAGCCGGAGAGTCGGTAAGGTGTAATCTGAAACAGTGTTGAATCACAAAATAGCAATCGTTGAATTGATGAAATGTTGTATTTGCTGAGTGTACTTGACCAGCCGGAGAGTCGGTAAGGTGTAATCTGAAACAGTGTTGAATCACAAATAGCCTGAATTAAATAGTAAAATGGTGAACTTGGGCAATCGAAATAGTGCTGTTATTGGAATGGGTTTCAAGCCAGACACAATTTAAAAAGTAAATTTAAATAATTGAGTTATAAAATAACTGTCTATAAATCTTCAGTTCAATCTTCAGTAAAACCAAAGTTGTTTTTATGTAAATACATATTTTTCTATATGATTATATGATTGTTTTTATTCCCGGATTTAAAATCCGGACAGATTGCATTATCTCGATTGTTTTTAAAAAAGTGTAATAAAAAGTTCAACTTCGACCAAGGACAAGGATAAAAGAGTTCCGGAATATTCTTCAAATCATCTTTCAAATAATGTTTTTGTATCACTTTATATAAATAACTAAACGCTGATGATATGATTGATATATTAAAAATCTTGGTTAAACATTCCGTTAGCTCCGCATAAAGACATTTGAAAGCTGGTATATCATATTTTGCCACAAAACTAGTGACATCCGATGTCCAAGAATTAGTAATAATAGCTGCACAATTATTTAATTCTAACAGTGTTGAATCACAAATAGCAATCGTTGAATTGATGAAATGTGGTATTTGCTGAGTGTACTTGACCAGCCGGAGAGTCGGTAAGGTGTAATCTGAAACAGTGTTGAATCACAAATAGCAATCGTTGAATTGATGAAATGTTGTATTTGCTGAGTGTACTTGACCAGCCGGAGAGTCGGTAAGGTGTAATCTGAAACAGTGTTGAATCACAAATAGCAATCGTTGAATTGATGAAATGTTGTATTTGCTGAGTGTACTTGACCAGCCGGAGAGTCGGTAAGGTGTAATCTGAAACAGTGTTGAATCACAAATAGCCTGAATTAAATAGTAAAATGGTGAACTTGGGCAATCGAAATAGTGCTGTTATTGGAATGGGTTTCAAGCCAGACACAATTTAAAAAGTAAATTTAAATAATTGAGTTATAAAATAACTGTCTATAAATCTTCAGTTCAATCTTCAGTAAAACCAAAGTTGTTTTTATGTAAATACATATTTTTCTATATGATTATATGACTGTTTTTATTCCCGGATTTAAAATCCGGACAGATTGCATTATCTCGATTGTTTTTAAAAAAGTGTAATAAAAAGTTCAACTTCGACCAAGGACAAGGATAAAAGAGTTCCGGAATATTCTTCAAATCATCTTTCAAATAATGTTTTTGTATCACTTTATATAAATAACTAAACGCTGATGATATGATTGATATATTAAAAATCTTGGTTAAACATTCCGTTAGCTCCGCATAAAGACATTTGAAAGCTGGTATATCATATTTTGCCACAAAACTAGTGACATCCGATGTCCAAGAATTAGTAATAATAGCTGCACAATTATTTAATTCTAACAGTGTTGAATCACAAATAGCAATCGTTGAATTGATGAAATGTGGTATTTGCTGAGTGTACTTGACCAGCCGGAGAGTCGGTAAGGTGTAATCTGAAACAGTGTTGAATCACAAATAGCAATCGTTGAATTGATGAAATGTTGTATTTGCTGAGTGTACTTGACCAGCCGGAGAGTCGGTAAGGTGTAATCTGAAACAGTGTTGAATCACAAATAGCAATCGTTGAATTGATGAAATGTGGTATTTGCTGAGTGTACTTGACCAGCCGGAGAGTCGGTAAGGTGTAATCTGAAACAGTGTTGAATCACAAATAGCAATCGTTGAATTGATGAAATGTTGTATTTGCTGAGTGTACTTGACCAGCCGGAGAGTCGGTAAGGTGTAATCTGAAACAGTGTTGAATCACAAATAGCAATCGTTGAATTGATGAAATGTTGTATTTGCTGAGTGTACTTGACCAGCCGGAGAGTCGGTAAGGTGTAATCTGAAACAGTGTTGAATCACAAATAGCCTGAATTAAATAGTAAAATGATGAACTTGGGCAATCGAAATAGTGCTGTTATTGGAATGGGTTTCAAGCCAGACACAATTTAAAAAGTAAATTTAAATAATTGAGTTATAAAATAACTGTCTATAAATCTTCAGTTCAATCTTCAGTAAAACCAAAGTTGTTTTTATGTAAATACATATTTTTCTATATGATTATATGATTGTTTTTATTCCCGGATTTAAAATCCGGACAGATTGCATTATCTCGATTGTTTTTAAAAAAGTGTAATAAAAAGTTCAACTTCGACCAAGGACAAGGATAAAAGAGTTCTGGAATATTCTTCAAATCATCTTTCAAATAATGTTTTTGTATCACTTTATATAAATAACTAAACGCTGATGATATGATTGATATATTAAAAATCTTGGTTAAACATTCCGTTAGCTCCGCATAAAGACATTTGAAAGCTGGTATATCATATTTTGCCACAAAACTAGTGACATCCGATGTCCAAGAATTAGTAATAATAGCTGCACAATTATTTAATTCTAACAGTGTTGAATCACAAATAGCAATCGTTGAATTGATGAAATGTGGTATTTGCTGAGTGTACTTGACCAGCCGGAGAGTCGGTAAGGTGTAATCTGAAACAGTGTTGAATCACAAATAGCAATCGTTGAATTGATGAAATGTTGTATTTGCTGAGTGTACTTGACCAGCCGGAGAGTCGGTAAGGTGTAATCTGAAACAGTGTTGAATCACAAATAGCAATCGTTGAATTGATGAAATGTTGTATTTGCTGAGTGTACTTGACCAGCCGGAGAGTCGGTAAGGTGTAATCTGAAACAGTGTTGAATCACAAATAGCAATCGTTGAATTGATGAAATGTTGTATTTGCTGAGTGTACTTGACCAGCCGGAGAGTCGGTAAGGTGTAATCTGAAACAGTGTTGAATCACAAAATAGCAATCGTTGAATTGATGAAATGTTGTATTTGCTGAGTGTACTTGACCAGCCGGAGAGTCGGTAAGGTGTAATCTGAAACAGTGTTGAATCACAAATAGCCTGAATTAAATAGTAAAATGATGAACTTGGGCAATCGAAATAGTGCTGTTATTGGAATGGGTTTCAAGCCAGACACAATTTAAAAAGTAAATTTAAATAATTGAGTTATAAAATAACTGTCTATAAATCTTCAGTTCAATCTTCAGTAAAACCAAAGTTGTTTTTATGTAAATACATATTTTTCTATATGATTATATGATTGTTTTTATTCCCGGATTTAAAATCCGGACAGATTGCATTATCTCGATTGTTTTTAAAAAAGTGTAATAAAAAGTTCAACTTCGACCAAGGACAAGGATAAAAGAGTTCCGGAATATTCTTCAAATCATCTTTCAAATAATGTTTTTGTATCACTTTATATAAATAACTAAACGCTGATGATATGATTGATATATTAAAAATCTTGGTTAAACATTCCGTTAGCTCCGCATAAAGACATTTGAAAGCTGGTATATCATATTTTGCCACAAAACTAGTGACATCCGATGTCCAAGAATTAGTAATAATAGCTGCACAATTATTTAATTCTAACAGTGTTGAATCACAAATAGCAATCGTTGAATTGATGAAATGTGGTATTTGCTGAGTGTACTTGACCAGCCGGAGAGTCGGTAAGGTGTAATCTGAAACAGTGTTGAATCACAAATAGCAATCGTTGAATTGATGAAATGTTGTATTTGCTGAGTGTACTTGACCAGCCGGAGAGTCGGTAAGGTGTAATCTGAAACAGTGTTGAATCACAAATAGCAATCGTTGAATTGATGAAATGTTGTATTTGCTGAGTGTACTTGACCAGCCGGAGAGTCGGTAAGGTGTAATCTGAAACAGTGTTGAATCACAAATAGCAATCGTTGAATTGATGAAATGTTGTATTTGCTGAGTGTACTTGAAACCAGCCGGAGAGTCGTTAAGGTGTAATCTGAAACAGTGGTTGAATCACAAAATAGCAATCGTTGAATTGATAAGAGTATTGCTGAGTGTACTTGACCAGCCGGAGAGTCGGTAAGGTGTAATCTGAAACAGTGTTGAATCACAAAATAGCAATCGTTGAATTGATGAAATGTTGTATTTGCTGAGTGTACTTGACCAGCCGGAGAGTCGGTAAGGTGTAATCTGAAACAGTGTTGAATCACAAATAGCCTGAATTAAATAGTAAAATGATGAACTTGGGCAATCGAAATAGTGCTGTTATTGGAATGGGTTTCAAGCCAGACACAATTTAAAAAGTAAATTTAAATAATTGAGTTATAAAATAACTGTATATAAATCTTCAGTTCAATCTTCAGTAAAACCAAAGTTGTTTTTATGTAAATACATATTTTTCTATATGATTATATGACTGTTTTTATTCCCGGATTTAAAATCCGGACAGATTGCATTATCTCGATTGTTTTTAAAAAAGTGTAATAAAAAGTTCAACTTCGACCAAGGACAAGGATAAAAGAGTTCTGGAATATTCTTCAAATCATCTTTGAAATTGAAGTAAATACAACCGACAAGATTGACAGTTTATATTTAACTAAATTTTGTTTACATTTCATTATTTAAGATTGCTTAAACTAATGCAAAACATACTAGATTATAACACTTTCTCCGCCCTTAATTTTTGACAAGGTTTAAGTTTTCCTGAAATCGTCGGATTCAAATCGATTTACATCCTTCCGAATACGA
>NW_024032762.1:0-9368 GCF_002237135.1 Teleopsis dalmanni
TTTTTTTTTTTTTTTTTATTATATTTAAACAAAATGAAGAGTTTAAATTTACAACAACTAGTCATATTGACTAACAAGAGGTTTTTTTTATTGCAAGTAAATTTATCTAAGTCTATCTAGGGTGAGCATATAGATACGAACTAGTCATCTCCTTGCTGGTTGAAACGCCTCAAAAGGTCATTAGGTTTGAAGCGGCATAAGCGTCTGTGAGTGACATCACAAAGTAGCGCTGGAATGGTGCTGTTTAAGTGTTGTCTCAGCCTGTCATAATGTTTTTTAGCAGCCTTCTGAATTTCTTGTTTGACAGTAGGTATTTTTAGGTCACGATGTAAATCAGAATTTCGCACGTACCACGGAGCGTTAACTGCATCTCTGATTGCTTTGTTTTGAAATCTTTGCATCATATCTACTATATGTTTCTTCGCACAACCCCAGATTTGGACGCCATAGAGCCAGACCGGCTTGAAGACTTGTTTATAGATCATAAGCTTGTTTTGCTGAGATAATTTAGATCTCCTTCCAATAAGCCAAGTTAACTTTTTGTATCTTATTTTTAGCTCATTTAATTTTTTCTTGACGTGTACCTTCCATCTCAGTTTGGCATCTAGAGTCATACCTAGATATTTCGCAGAATTTGCAACTGGAATTTTAACGCTATTTAGAAATAATGCAATTTGATTTTCTCTTTTGTTAGTAAAGTCTACATGATTAGATTTTGAACTGTTTACTATCAGCTTCCATTTATTTGTCCATTGTTCAATTTCTTGTAGAGCGATTTGAAGCTTAGTGGTAGACACCTTGTTGTTTGGACCTGTAGCCATTAATACCGTGTCGTCTGCAAAAGTTCCAACAATACATCTTGGATTTACTGGCAAATCATATGTGTACAGCAGGTACAGCAATGGGCCTAGTATACTCCCCTGAGGGACCCCGCGATTTATAGGATATAATTTCGAATACGCGTCAAGTAGTTTAACTCGATAGTACCTTTCGCCAATATACGATTCCAGTAGTTTACAATATTGCTGTGGCAGGATAGTGTTTAACTTATATATCAGGCCAGAGTGCCAAACCCCATCAAAAGCCTTTGATATATCCAGAAACACAGCTGAACAAGTTTCTTTGTTTTCTAATGCCTTTTCTATTTCGTGCGTAACTCTGTGTACTTGTTCGATTGTTGAGTGTTTTTTCCGAAATCCAAACTGATGATTTGGGATAAGATTTCTTTGACAAACTACTTTTTCAAGTCTTTTACAGATAAGCTTTTCGAACAGTTTTCCTATGGTTGGCAGGAGAGAGATTGGTCTATATGAAGTTGGAGAATGTTGGTCCTTATCTGGTTTTAGTACCATCACCACTTCAGCAACTTTCCAATAGCTAGGGACATGATTTAATTTTATACTCGCATTAAATATCTGTGCAAGTTTGGCTACTTTTGGAGGTAGCTTTTTCAACACTTCACTAGTTATGAGGTCATATCCTGGTGATTTCTTTAATTTCAATTTTTTGATTTCCCCAGTTACTTCTTTATTTTTTATCCGCAAAATAGCTTCATCATCTATGTTGTTATTTGGCTCTATATGATGGGTTTCTTCTTGATTGAAGGTATTACTTAAGTATTCAGCCAAAACGTGTGCCTTTTCAATATTGCTTTTCGCCCATTCATTATTATCTTTTTTTAATGGAGGATTATGAGTGATCGGTCTTTTATATTTTTTCATAGCTTTCCAGAGAGAATAGTTAGTTTTGCTATCATATGTCAAGTTTGTAAGATATTTCTTAACATTTTCATTTTTAAAATTACTGATTTCTCTTCTTAATTTTTGAGTGGCATTATTAAGGTTTCTTTTATCTTGTATTAATCGTGATTGCTGCCATTTTTTACGTAGTTTTCTTTTATTATAGACTAGATTTAAAATTTCGACCGGATAGTTTTTATCAAATTGCTTACTATTCTGCAGTGGAGAACTGCGCCATGCCGATGTTTGAATCAAGCTTGTAAAGCAATGCGTTTCACTCTCTAGGTCATTTATACTTCGTATTTTGCAGGATAGGTCAATATTTTCATTTATCTGGGCCTTAAAATAATTCCAGTCTGTTAGACGGTTTGTTAGTGTCGGTTTAGGTATCGTAGATAGAATATTACATCCATAAGTAAGCAATATTGGAGAATGATCAGAATTTAAGTCAAGTCCTGCTTTAACTTCAATGTCTCTTTTTTGAATTTTATTTACAATAAAGAAATCAATGACATCTGGTAATTTATTTCTATCCGTTGGCCAGTATGTTGGAGAGCCTGTGGAGAGAACTTCAAAACCTGTGGCCCGACATGCTTTAAGTAATTCCTTACCCTTTGTGGTATTTAGTCTTGACCCCCATTGAACATTTTTTGCGTTAAAATCACCACCAATTATTGCTTTATGATTGTGTAATTTTAATAGATCTACGTATTGTTCATATTTTACGTTATGTCTTGGTGGACTATAGATGGACGTTATTTGTATTTTGGAACCACTCTCTTCAACTGCAACGGTTGTTGCCTGGAACTCTTCATTAGAGAGTTTATTATCTTGATAATGCTTAATGTTGGATTTAATTATAACAGCACTTCCGCCTCTAGCATTATTGCTTGGATGGATAGTATGATAAATATTATAGTTTTTAAAATTGATATACGTTTCTTTTGTAAAATGAGTTTCGCTTATTAGGCATATGTCTATATTTTCTGTTAGCAGAAGTAATTCTAATTCGTTTTTGTGTTGAAGCAAACCATTTGCGTTCCATTCCATAATTTTAAGCGCAATCATACAGATGTACAATTATGTTTTTGTTCTAAGTTGTCTAGGCGATTTTCTATTGCCATTAGTTTTTCAAGAATAACAGAGAGGACATTTTGTGATTCATCAGATATATTTATTTTTTGGGCTACGGAGGTTGTTGGCTTAATAGCGTCTGCATATGATACTTTAGCGATTCTTCGACTTGAGTATATTATTGGTCTTTCGATATTATCTGTTTGAACTGGGACAGGAACTTTTTTTGTTTTTTGGTCTCTTAATTTTTGAAACTCTTTTGCGACTACACAACCGCGATATGACGCTGGGTGTTGCTCCCCACAGTTGCAACATTTTGGGTGACTATCATCGGGTTTTTCACAATTTATAGTTTCATGCTTACCTGCACATTTCACACACCTTGGCTGCTTTTGACAGTAGTTTTTGGTATGGTTGAAAGATTGGCATTTGGTGCACTGCGGGATAATTTTAGAGGGTTTTATTGTTTCTATAGATACTATCGTATTTAAGATTTCTTTGATTTCATGGATTTTGTTCGTATCTTCTACTGCCTCAAAGGATAATATGAACATATCCAGTGGTTTCTTAGTTTTAAATTGTAGCTTATTAATTGCGCTGACAATTTTAAAACCCTTTTCTACAAGGTCGCCAACAATATCTGTAGGGTCGCATGAGTGATGCAGGTTTTTTGCTATAACTCTTATTGGTCTAAACTGTTTATGTTCATAAGAGTGCCATGAGAGATTTGCTTCATTTAGAGCTCGAGTTACTTCCCGATAATCGTTACCATCGAAAGTGCTAATTTTACATAAGTCGTTATTCATTAGTTTCAGCAAAAATTTATTTTTGCTTTCCTTTGTAATAATTTTTCTTATGTGATTGTAATTATCAGAGACAGTTACCATAATTGGAGGTGGACGAAGCTGGGTTGATGTCTTTTCCGTTTCTTTAGAATGCTTTTGTGTCATATTGTTGAGAGTTGGTGACACACTTGGAGATGTAGTAGCTTTGCGCTTTTTTGAGGCTCTTTTATTATTTCTTTTAACGATCCAGTCGGTTTCACGAGCAAGCTCTTCCTCGTCTGTTTCGAAAGTTATGGTGGTTTGCTCTTTCGGAACATTATTGTTAATAAGTTGCGACCTTAATTTTTGGTTTTCACTTTTGAGTTGGATAATTTCTTGATGAAGTTTGCCGCATAAGACTTCTAATTCTCTCATTTTTTTATTAAGAGCTTCATTATTTTTGTCATTAGTGTGGCTGGTATTTGTGGACATGTTAATTTCGTATGGAACTATATCTTTTGTACTGTTTGGAGAAATTTTGTTTAAATTATTATTTTTATTACTAATTAATTTAATTTTATTTGCTATAGCAATCTCACTAGCGGTTTTTTTAATGTTTATTTCGGTATTCGATTTACCTATAGTTTTGTTTATAGGTTGATCGTTTATTTTAATGTCTTCTGCATTAAATGTTATGTAGCCATTTAGGCCATTTTCACTTATTAGTGAATGTCTTCGTATATTACTTTTACAATTGTTCATAAAAAATTAAATATTAAAAGAAATAAATTTTTTAGTTTGATGATCACTGATTATATAGTATATATATAGAATATTAAATTTTTACAAAAGAATTAAAAATATACACTGTGGCAACGCCACTTTTATAAATTGCAACTTTCGTTAAAAAAATAAACAAACAAAATGTGCGTGAAGATAGCGTCGACGATAAGTCCAAAATGGAATTGGAACATTTTTCGCCGGATGAAAAATGCAGTATAGTTTAATTAAGGAAAAATTTATTATTTTATTAAATTTAATGCAGCAAAAGGCATTATTAAGTAGAAAATTGAATTAATTTACTATCTACATTCAACTTTTATGTGTAAATGATGTAATTTGTATGAAAAATGAAAAATAAAAATCAGCCCCAAAAGATGGGGTCACTAATTTATTAATAACTTTTAAAGTAGAGGTACCATTTTTTTCTTTTATAGCTCATTCGAAAGAGGATAAAATTACCTTTCATATAATGCAAAATTTTGTATAGGTTGTTCGATTAACTTAGGAGCAGTACTGCGATGAAGATAGAGATATCATTTTTAAACATTATTTAATTAAAACTTTGTTACTTGACCAAAAATTATGAACTAAAAAGCTTATAACAATAAAAAATATGTTTATTTTTCTAAATATAATCGCTTTTTACATAATATAGAAAAAATTTTCTTCAAAATAAGGAAAATAAAATTTTGTAAAAATAGGTCGCCTTACAAAATTAATTATATCTTTAAAAGCAGAGGTACCATTTTTCTGCAAATTAGATTAATCGAAAGAGGACACTTCAAACTTTCATTTAATGTCTTCATATTTATAGATTGGTCGATTAACTTAAAAGTTATTGAGTGTCAAAATTCAGAAATTAATTTTCCTTTAAAAACGACATTTTTCTTATAAAAAGCATATCCCAGAAGTCAGAAAACAGTTTATATATAAATAACTTTCAATACAATACTCTAATAAGCACAATTATTTGAAAAAAATCGAAATTAATTTAATTTTATTAATTATTCAAAAAATCTGTACAAAGTTGGTTAATAGATGGCATACCATCTTAAATTAAATTCGCTGAAAAATTAAAATGGCACTGAAAAACATAATGTACAGTTGCAGAGTTATTGGTAAGTCCATAGTACTGCAAAAGAAAAGCTAACGTCGAATTTTTATTAAACTTGCTGCATCAAAGATATTATCAAAATAAGAAACTAGAATTTTTTCTAAAACGATTGATATACAATATTATATATCTTATTCGATTAACAAATTATATATAATTAAATTAAATGTGAACTAACTTGGGCATGCACAACAGTTGAAATTGCGTTGATGATATATGTGGGATATTAAATATCAAAATATAGTTAGCGTCGAATTTTTATTAAGATTATTGCATCTAAGATATTATTTGAACAAAAAACTAGAATTTTTCTAAGCCAATTAATGTCTAATATTATATATATTGTTCGATTAACAAATTAAATAAAATTAATTAAATTATGCGCTAACTTGTGAATGCAAAACAGTTTAATTTGCATTGATGATAAATTTGGGAAATTTAATGTCAAAATATAGTTAGCGTCGATTTTTTATTACGATGTCATTTCAAATTTTAATTAATTAAAACATTATTATTTAATTAAAAACTATGAAATAAAAGACAGATAACAGTAAAAAATATGTTTGGTTTTCTAAATATACTTAGTTTTTATATAGTATAGAGCAAATTTTCTTTAAAAATGGAAAGCAAAAATTTGTAAAAACGAGGTTGCATTACAAAATTAATTATATCTTTAAAAGCAGAGGTACCATTTTTCTGCAAATTAGCTTAATCGAAAGAGGACACTTCTAGCTTTCATTTGATGTATTCATATTTATAGATTGGTCGATTAACTTAAAAGTTATTGAGTGTCAAAGTTCAGAAACTAATTTTCTTTGATACAAAATTAATTATATCTTTAAAAGCAGAGATACCATTTTTCTGCAAATTAGCTTAATCGAAAGAAGACACTTCTAGCTTTCATTTGATGTATTCATATTTATAGATTGGTCGATTAACTTAAAAGTTATTGAGTGTCAAATTTCAAAAACTAATTTTCTTTGATACAAAATTAATTATATCTTTAAAAGCAGAGATACCATTTTTCTGCAAATTAGCTTAATCGAAAGAGGACACTTCTAGCTTTCATTTGATGTATTCATATTTATAGATTGGTCGATTAACTTAAAAGTTATTGAGTGTCAAATTTCAGAAACTAATTTTCTTTGATACAAAATTAATTATATCTTTAAAAGCAGAGATACCATTTTTCTGCAAATTAGCTTAATCGAAAGAAGACACTTCTAGCTTTCATTTGATGTATTCATATTTATAGATTGGTCGATTAACTTAAAAGTTATTGAGTGCCGAAGTTCAGAAACAATAAAATTTATAAAATAAATTTTAAAAATAAAAATCAACACTAACACTTTTTTGTTCTGTTAATCTGGCATGCTCTAGAATTCGAATCCGCATTAAAAAATTCGATTTCAATTTAAATTCACATTTTGGTGCTCTGCTTTTTTCATTTCATTTGCGATTTCACAAATGAAATCGAATGAATTTGCTTGCTCTAGAAATCGAATTCGCATAAAAACATGTGATTAAAACCACATATCGAAATAGTTGTGAATTTAAAAGTAGTGAAAATAACATGTAAGTATAATTACATTTTTTTTGAATTAAATCAGTTTCAAGTTATGTAAATATAATTTTGATAATTTTTTTTTTAATTTTAAGCTCCAATAAATAAAATAAAATATTTTAAGAATTTATTCATTTTTTTGTTTTAATAAAAATTTTCCTTAAATACTACTAACGCAAGCTATTAGCAATGTCATCTCTTATTGTATTTGCTTCTCTACTAGCCGATATTTCACTTAGTTTCTCTTCATCTTCATTAGCAAAGTGAACATCTTCGACATTCTGTACCTTGTAGTATCTACAAATATTATGTAGCGCACAGCATACATTAATAATTTTGGAAACTTTTTCGGGCTGGTATTGAAGAAGTCGGGCTAGACACCTGAAGCGGCTTTTCAACACGCCAATTGCTCGTTCAATAACATTGCGTGCAGATGCGTGTTTCACGTTAAATTTATGCTCCTGCGTTCCAGGCTGCGGATCTCTGTATGGCGTTAGCAAAAATGGCTGAAGGGAGTAGCCAGCATCTCCTAAAAGCCAACTTCCACGTTCACCGCTCTCATAGCACTGGCGGAAGTAGTCGTGTGCCTTGCTTACGCACCATATTAGTGAATCGTGGCTAGAACCAGCGCGCCTAGCATTCACTGCTCTAATCGTCATTTTGTAGTCGCAAATCTGTACATATTGAAAAGAAATTTCAAAAAGAACTTGAAAGTCCTTACTATCATGGCGTTAATGCTGAAATAGCCTTTCCTATTATAAAAAAGGTGGTGGTCACGATGAGGCTTTGTCATTCTTATATGTGTTCCGTCCACACAACCTACCACACCCGGAATCCCGAATTTTTGCATAAAGTGGCGCTTAGACGCACTCCGCTCAGCGTCCGACATTTCTAATTTTATCCATGATGGGCAGATGCGCCTTTCCAAAATTGCGATAACATTTGTCAAAATTTTTCCAACAGTGCTCCTACCCAAAGCTATTTGCTTGTCGATGCCTACCGCTTTTTGAAAGCCCCCTTCCGCTAAAAAACGCAATGTGCAGGCCAACTGAATAGAACTTGGTATGGATGATAACTTAACGTGGGGTGTTACGACTTTTACCAGCATGCAAAAAGCATCTTTGTTCACCCTGTAATAATTTATAAAGCTAAAAGTATTCGTTATTTTTCGTTGTTTCATCCAGTATGAATTAGCCACTTACGTCGACTCATTCAAATCTAACGGATTGCTGCAATCTCTTAAAATCCGTCTTTTTATTTTTTCATTTGTGTGACTATTATTTTCAGCTGCCACCAATGCTAACATTCCGAACATTTTATAAAAACTGTTTTTTTTTTATTTTACTTATTAAAATTTAAAAATTTCAATTAAGAGCATTGAATATTTTACAAAACGTCAACAAACAGATGTTTAAATTCATTTTGAGTTCATTTTGAAACCGCATGAAAATATTCGATTTCTGGAACACCCAAAACGGGTTCATTCCGTTTCAAATTGAATTTCGATTTGAAATGAAGTCGAAATTCAGAGCATGCCTGAATGTAACAATTTTAAAAAATTATTATACGCATTAACATTATTTATTCTTATTATATACATATATATTTTATTTGTTTGAAATTTATTTGAAAAAAATTATTTCTGTTTTTTTAGGGCCAGCAGAAGAAAAAATTTAACAAAAAAAAAATTACCAAAAAATGTGAGTATAATTTAAAAAGAAATATTTAAAAAAAAAAATGAGAATAAATAGAAATAAATTTATTAATTATAACATATCTTTTCATTTCAGATAATCACCAAAACAAAAAAGTGACTGGGCCAAAGCCAACCAGTCAAACCCAGTCGGCACCGCCGGTACCGGTGCAACAATATCAGCTGTGGCTGCAGCCACAACAATACCAGCTGTGGCCGCAGCCACAACCATACCAACTGCAGCCGCAGCCGCAGCCACAACTATACCAGCTGCATCAATTCCAGCCGTGGCCGCAGCAGCAAGCATACCAGCCGGAGCAACATCCATACCAGCCGGAGCAGCATCCATACCAGCCGGAGCAGCAACCATACGACCTGTCGCAGCCGAGACAGCATCTGCTGCAGCCGCAACGGATACAACAACTCTCGCAGCCGCAACGGAGACAACAACTCCCGCAGCCGCAACAACCTCAGCGCAATAGTGGAGGTGATCAATTGGCAAATGACCTGGAAAAAATAATAATTTGAAAATTATTTTAAATATAAAATATTAAATAATATTGTATATAAATATAAATTATATATAAATATAAATTATATCCTTTTCTTTAAAAAAATAAATTTAATAGTTTTTAAT
>NW_024032763.1:0-9366 GCF_002237135.1 Teleopsis dalmanni
CTCTTATCAAAAGATGACATTGCTTTTAATTGCTTTTATTGCCTTTAACCAGCAATAAAAATAATATTTTCTATTGTTTTTCACCTATGCATGCCTGTAGTCTAAAGACCACGGTAGTTGTTTCCTTTATGATCACCACATGGATTGGGGTGACTAACATTTTTTTTTGAATTTATAAAATTTTCTATTATTACTTTTTAAATCAAAATAGATTACTTGTCAGTTATAAGTTTTAATTACAAAATTAAACTTGGAGATTCAATAAAAGTCCCCGTCGTTTTAGGATTGTAATTGCGATGGTAACATAGTAATCGATTTAACTTCTCTAAATAACCATATTTTCTATTGGTCCAAAGTTATAGAGCATAGACCATGAAGCACTTGAAAGTCAACATTCGCAAAGTTATCGCTTAAATACGGTCTTATCTGCTTGAAAATTAAACTCCCAGCAGCGGCACACATACTCATATAACCGAAATCATTCCAATAAAGCTATTTTTATGGACTTTACCATAATTTTTATGCATACTTTCTTTAACTCTATCAACAATGACTACATTTTCTGATTAATAAAAGCAAATTCTTAACACAGCTTCTCATTAAAAAAAAATGCGATATCTCATTGATTTTGGATTTAAATATCGTAAATGCTCGAATTTCCAAACATCTGAATCTTTTAATTTATTTCCTATCGCCAATGTCAGCACTAAAGGAGTTTTTAAATTTAATAACTACGTCGATTTTGGGAACAACTTCCACTGACAAATGCTCAAGCTGACACCATGCCGCCATTGTCATTGATCCTTGAGCTTTGAGTTTGCCACATTACTATGCTTTGGTTAATTTGAATTTTTAGGGGCCTCTTTATTTGAAATCGTCTGCTTTGTTTTTTTTTCTCAAATTAGTTTTGGATCTACATCAAGATTTGGTTGCACCCTTCTCTTGAAGCTATAATCTTTACTTTGATTTCTTTTCTTTCTGTCTTCTTGTTAAAAAAATAGATTTGTGTTTTTGTATGAAAAACACCTGCGCAGCATCTTTTGGTGCTGTTCATAGCCAATATTTTTTAAACAGCTGCAAAAATTTCAACTTTATATAAATAAAAAAATTTCGAATTGCATGAATATAACACTTGCATGTATGGTATACAACTATGTAAGTACTACGAGGGTCACTATTTATATTTTGAGTCTAATAATGAAAAAATACTAACTTGTCGTTGAAAATTACTTTATTGTTTCTCGAAGTATTCTCCTTTATGATTTATATACTTTTGCATGCGTTCAAACCATTTGTCAAAGCATTTTTTCCAGCCTTCTTCAGACACCTCCAAAACAAGAAACCTCTAAAACATAACGGCTTCTGCTTCTTTCGCCGTCAGACAACGAAAATCGTTGTCCATGCAATTTATTCTTGACGGTCGGAAACAAAAAGGTCGTCAGCAGTCATTGGGTGCCAAATGAGGACTGTATATTGTTTCGATCGAGATAGAAAATGAGCCAACGGTTCTTGTTTGTTTTCAGTATTTCACTGAAGATTTCCAGTCGGTTGTACCAAATGGTTGTATACAATTCGGAATCGACGGTTTTACGTTCCTGCAATATTATCCGTTTAGTTGTCCCATGACCAGTTTTCCCAAAAAACAAGCGACCATTTGTTTCGAAGTGCTTCGAGCGCGAACAACTTTTGTTGGATTTAGTTCATCTTGAAACACCAAACACCTATTTAGTCGACTGTTGTTTAAGTTCCGGTTCATACGCATATATCCATGATTCGTCACATATTAAAATACGTCTACACGTCTATAAAATACGTATATAATACGTTTTTTGAAGCACCGCCATTATACTTCTTGACTATTTGTGTGAACCAATTGACACAAGCATCTTTAGAAAGATTATACTGCAAATATTAAATATACAAACAATGCTTGTTTTCAGGAGTTAAAATATATTACTATATGTCATATTAAGAATCCACCACGTCAAAAGCTTAACTGAATTGCTGTAATGCAAAGTGTGGATAAAAATCGACAATAAGCAAAACGGCAATTAAAAAACGTTTTCAAGAATTTCGACTTTCTTGTGGCACCACACGGAATATTTTTTATCAAAATTATATTTTAATCCAAAATTTGACGGTATTACTATTTATTTATTGCGTCGCAATTTTTCAGCAACCTTTAAACAATTAAAACAGATCCTTTATTTAGTTAAAAGAGGTCTTCAAACAGTAGTGAACTACTACAACAAAAATTAATTTCATATTATTTTAATTGATCAAATTTTTGACTGACCATCCAGCTGTTTCGAGTTTCGAGTATTATCTGTAAAATTATCGCACTCAAGTGATGTCCATAAAATATTGCAAAAAAACTAACTGTCTGGTGTGATCTAATGTTGGAAAGTAATGTTGGTCCAAACTTTCTCAAACTTAAAACTGAAAACATGTTATCCATGTTAGATAATTTTGATATGTGGTTCAACAAAATACTGCTTGGTGAAGAGTTAAAATGTGCTTGCATAATTTTTATTTGATCACCCTTTATAACGTTCCACGGAAAGACGATTATTGTTAATAGTTTCTTCAATTCTAAAGATTATAATTTAATATAGATACACTTATTCTACCGATTTTTTTCAAATTATAGAATTAACATTTTTGGCATTATCTTATGGAATTATTGCATTTCAATCTCCATGCCCTATAGATTTCACAATCTGAAAATGAAGGCGCTTATATTTGAAATAAAAGTAATTTTTGTTAATTATAATTAATACACTTCCTTATATCCACACTTCGATGTGAATTCGAAACATTCTTTTTTTATACATTATAATAATTAGTGTTAGAAAAGGCTCTTTCACAATTTGTGAAACAATTTTCCATGCCAAGAAACTCTTAGACGGTCGAAGAAGATTAGCCGATATGGAGGCAACACTCATATCTTCTTATTCCATATAACTACTATAAATTTGCACGTATTTGTCATATCGGCTGTCACTGTTTAACAGTCAGTGTCAAGGTGGACGGTACAGATCGATCAACAGCTGCGTGGCTTCGCATAGCATGTGGCATGTGAAAATTGCATTTATTATGCAAATCCCCATGTAATGCAAGCCACAGTCGAATATTTTATATTTTGTGCGCTCTAAGCAAGACTTCAGCTGGAGTGCCTGAGGCACTTGCGTGTTTCTGAGCTATTTGTTGTGCTTAATTTGAGACCTAATGTAGGAACAGCTATCTGACATGTTACCAGTTGATGGCTAAGAAAAACATTAAATATAAATGTTGATATCAATTATTGAATGAACTGCTAAGTAAATTTAAGTCGAGTATTCTTGTTTCTATTGCGGAGAACAACAAAAATTACACTCATAATTTCTTAAAGATTTTTTAACAGTTAAAAATGTGTAAAGCATGAGTTTTTATGATACAAAGGTAACGTGACTTGCGGTTATTAAATTTTAATAAAATAAATTACATAAAAAATATTTTACACAATTGCCACATTTTAAAGAAAAAATAACTTAAGTTTTACTATGAAATTTAGGAACTGTTTTTATTTCTTAACTCTTGGTTAAAGGAAAAGCTTTATAGGACTCTTTCAACTTGTTGTTTATTTTTGTATGAGACAAGGTTTTCTTTTTTAAATAAGGTGTCAAACCTTATTAGATTGGTATATCAATCTAAAAACCCCTAATATCTAAAAAACCGTTCATTCAAAAGTCTCATATCAGACTACTAGCTCATTAAATGTTCTCCTATTTGATGAATAAAATGTCCTTATACTTATATGCGAGTTTTAAAGGACTGGAGCACATACCTGAGGTTTCTGTTGGAATCCTAATAAAATTTGCTAATGAAACGCGCATTCTAAGCGATGCACACAATCGCTAAAATAAGACTCTGATCTGGTATCGCAATGGACCTTAATGGTTTCCGTGTGGCCTTTTTGGTTTGTCAGCATAATCTGATATAATCTATATAGATATAATGTCTGTGAGAAACTTATGATGATTATTAAACCTAATATTTAATAATTTTTCGGAAAATTTTATCATTATTTATCATTATTTTCAAACATGTTTCAAGATTTTCCTGCAATCGGTCTCTGAAATGAATTAACATTTACTGACTTCCTTTTACAGTCTTCTGAAAATTCTTTCCTTAATTGTTTTAATAATAAAAAATAATATGTATCTCATGTCTTATACTATATTATAGTTGTGAATTTCTTTAAAATAATGAATTGGGTTTCTAATATTGAAGATATATGGACTATTTATATGTTAGGAAAAAACATATACTTTATACGGTATTGATGCCTGTCCGCAAAAGAAATAAATTATGGCCTTTAAATTAATGAATGCAGGACAATCTAAAGTTCCTCACATTAGTATAGATACTTCGGGAATGGTTATTCGCATTTATAATACTTGGGACTTACAATTAATGTGTGTAAGTTTCTGTTACGGAAATTTTCGGTGATGATAAAATTGATTTATTTGCATTTTTGATCCATTTTTTCTCCATTTCTTTCTCCTCTTCCTCTCCCTCTCCCACTTTTGTTTTATATCATCTCTTAATCTAAAAAAGGCAATACACCCTTTCTATCTAGGTTATTTCCTTTCTCACTAGATAACAGATAAATAATTTATATCTCTTAGGAGAGATTTCCATTGGAACAATGTAAATTACTGTAAAGATGATTCAATGAGAAATAATAACCCAGCTCTAACTGAACAAAAATACATCATAAGAACCGTTTCGATTACCAATAACAGATTATGTAAAATCCAACTACAAAGGTGCAAAGGCACTTCACAAGAACTGCTGATTCCAGAACATCTATATAGAGTGAAATATAACTATTTGTTTTATGATGCAACCCGTAGTATCATGCTATAATAATACTAATATATTAAATTGTATCTTTCAGGAAATGTTTTAAAATTAAAACTCTATTTTAATTTACCTCAAGGATATTATTTGATATACATTTAGAGTAAAAATTTTTGTTAAATAATTGTTTTTAATTTTTATAATAATTAAAATTATTTTCGAAATTCACTTAAAATTTCTTAAAAGCTTAAATATAAAAATAAAATTCAAATGATTTAACACTGACAAAAAATTATTATTATTTTAATTTTTTCCATATCTCCCTTTTTCCCTTTTTCCGGGGGTTTCCAGTTTGTAAACATTGAAGAGCACGAATCGTGTATATGTAGGAATGACGATGCTTTAAATGCATGCCTTCAATTTAAACAAATATTGATATGGTCTGCAACCGAGATTGTTTATATTGATAGGCAGTAGGAAGAAACAACAGAAATAAGCAAACATTAAAGACAAAAAAATAAATAAATAAATAAAGAAATCCAGAAGATACAAACACCACTAAAATAGCGTAAAAAAGTATCAGAACGTTACAAGTGCATTCTGAGGGGATCCAAAGCAATCCACCAATTGACTACCGAAATATTTAGCTGTAGTCCACTAAAAATAACAAATACCGCTGCAGCTGCATTCTTATGCAGATTTTTTTTCTAACCAAATACAAATAAATGTGCATCATCGGTTCCAACCGAATGATGATGTAGTGTATCTCAAAGATTTGTTGATGTGAACTTCAACACCATTGTTACCAACAACAACAACAACAACAACAACAACATCCAGTGAAAACAAATGCAACGCTTAGTCAAAAGCATAAAATTATATTATTTATAAGACACAGTTGAGATAAAAATTAGAAAATAAACTTATTCTTAATTGGTATTAAAATTCGGTATTTGACTTTTGGTTATTGGCTATTGGTGAGAGCCACAATATTTTGTAATCAAGCATCACTTTGAAGTTTCGTTTAAGAGGCTATAAATAATGATGTAAAAGCTGTGATAAGCAACAAATTTAATAGAAATAAGAAGAATAGAGAATAACGAGTTAAACTTTAGAAGAACATAGCAAACGAGCTTTTGTTTATTTATGAGAAGAGGTGGCGATAAATGTTTAAGACGATTAGGAAAAAGCAAAAAGCAAAAGAGTCGTATGATTTATACGCTTAAGATCATTAGATATATATTAGAGGAATCTATTAAACATGAACTTATCTCAATTGTAGTAATTTTAATGAGCATCTGCGCAAAGGAGCCGTATATATAAGCATATAGGCTCCATTTATCGGCAACAAATTTACTTTATAAGATAAAGAAATTCTTAAAAATGCATACACTTTTTTGTTTTTTTTCTAATTTTTCTAGAGAAATTTTATCTTTTTCTACCTTTTTAGCAACCCGGTTAAAGAAACTTTTTAAATGTGTCCAATTTTGTGTTCCAGAATTACTGAACTGTGACGACTCAGTACTATTTCCGCACTGAATTTTTCCGTTTTTCTTTAAAAAAGTGAAAAAAAAACAAATTTTTTAAAGAAAATGGGATAAGACAATTTCTCACATCAAAAACAACAACTTAGATGTCATCAACTTAATACTATAGTGTTATAGTATAACACTGTTATACTGTTAATACTGCCAGTTTTGTAAAATTAAGAATCCCGACCATATAATAAGATAATGTATAAGATCCGTAGATACTAAACAAAATCTAAAGACACAAATTGGAGAAGCCAGCCCTCTTTCTATGACAAAGCAGATGTTGGCAAACACTGAAGAGTGGAACCTTTACAAGTACACAATCTTTAGAACAATAAACATTGTTAAAGCGAACGAAATATTTAGTACGCAATCAGAGTGAAAGCACGCTAAGTGCTCTTCTAACCCGCTCTACGAAGTAATATCTTTACTGATCGTACAGCAGGGATCTCCACAATTTTAAGCTAAGAACGTGGGGACTTTTTAGTGCAAATGGTACGGGCCATTTGTATCTTAAGATACAAATTTCCTCCAGGTTCGATACCAAAAAAAAAAAAAACAACATTATAGAATTAAAAAAAATTGACGAAGTAGCATTTATTATATTCTACATATGGACTTACAATGTACCATAAAAAACCATAAGAGCACCTTTTATACCTATGTCTAAATACTTTTGATAATAAATATATGAATAATATGACATTTTCTTTAAACTTTATTTAAAAATTTTGCCCTGTGTGACTAGAAATCTAGAAAAAGAACTTTATCAACTTTTAACTCTGGATCCGTGTGTAAACACAAAAAGCCACGTTCCATTTCCATTATACTAACACATAAATCTCAGCTGTATAAAATAACTTAATTATTCTACTACTGTCCTTCTTTCCTAAATGGAGCATATGACCTCAACGATTCTTTTAAATCTTATTATGGGCCTCTAGGCCGGTGACTGCCTTGTGGGTTTCAGTGTAGGGTTGCTTTGTTATGCAGGATGATGTTTTTGTGGGCGTGTAGCCACTTTCATTTTCATTGATTTCAGTAGCGGCTTGTGTTTGTTCCGTTCATTTCCAGATATCAGTATTGGATATGCGCTCCGGCCACCATATTTTCAGTACTCTTATTAAGCATTTGTTTATGAAAACTTGGATCCACGATTGAATATAGGACGAGTTTTTCCACGTTTCGCATCCGTAATACAAAGTTAATTTGACGTTTGAGTTAAATATACGAAGCTTAGTGCGAGTGCTCATTTAATTGAACTTAATTGGACACATTTTTTATCTGCCCGAAAACTGAATTGGCTTTACTCAGTCGGGCCGAGACGTCTTGTAGTTATTTTTGGAACATATTGCATTTTGCAACATGTTTAAAGAGTTTTACTCTATCAAATTCAACAATCGCGTTCACGAAACGGACGAGTAAGAATTTAATTAATTTAAAATTTAATTTCAGAAATACATTTTGAAATAAATTTTATGTAACCCAACCAAAATTATGTACATATACGCCTAAGAACTAGTATTTGAACTCGATTTAGATGAGCTGAACTGTTTCAAACATTCTAAACTTATAGGTCTTAAGTAAATTTTTACAAAATCTTCCCTTTCCTAATATATAAAGATTAAATTGTAAATGAACAGATCAAACCTAATATGAGAAGAAAACTCAAGAAGTTTTAGTACCATACATATGGAATAATGTCATGATTAGCATTATTATAAATTTCATTATTAGAATGATAACAATCGTTTTTTGGAAGCCGCAATGCACGGTAAAAAGGATGGACGGATTTTCGCTCTGTATTTTACGAATTCGAACTCTGTAGTTTACGAATAAAGAGCGAATTTTCGAGTTCGCTCTGTGATTTACGAATTCGACTGACAAAACAATCGTGGATTCGTTAATTCCTAAAATCAGTTCAACTTTAACCTATCAATAAGTTCAGACCAATTAAGAATTAATTTGCATTCAATTAATAGTTTTATATTTTATATAAATTATTCTATTATGTTAAATAAAAATGTACAGTATTTGAAAAAGAATAAAATTTTAATAAAATTTTTGGAGAGTCGCTTCCGCCCGATAAGCAGAAACAGTTAAACGCATTTTTCAGTGTCAAAAATAGAAAGTCTTAACTTAATAGTCGAAGAACAAATAAGAAGACCTCAGCCTGTGTGAAGTGGATGTGTTAAACCGTTTAATGAAGTTCAAAATTGACATAAAATAAAATTCATTCAGCTGATAATATCATTTATGATAATTGATATTAACTGTCAATGAACTTCAATCAAAACAAATAAACCAAAAATATTTTTATACTCGTTTTTATTATTTCCACATATTTCTAGAATTTTTACTGATAAGTCTCCGAATGCATGCATAAATACGAGCAGCCGTAAAGTTGCACTTGTAATCATCGAGACCTTTCAACAAGTCATCAGGCAGAGAAACTACCTGTGCACGGACTGCTGCAGTGCGCCGGGCCTTGCTGTCAATGAAATTCATTTCGTATCTTGCGTTATAGATTGAATTCAAAACACAGAACAACGCATTTCACAACATTCCACTCTACACCTTGTCAACATCAACAATCGTTGGTAAATACTTGAAAATGAATAATGAAATTTCTTGGAATTACCCTCCGATGAGATACTTCTTTTAAGTCTTCTTTCCAAAGCGTGGCTAACGCGTATAGATGATATTACACAAGACAATATATTTCAGAATATTAAGAAAGCACTTCAATTTCTTTTATTATATCAATTTTATAAAGGGAATAATGAAGGTAGCGCAAGGTTGCATGTTGAAACCTAATACTCAATAAAACATTTTATTTTTTATGGCGAGCAATGTTCTCTTCAGCCAACAAGGTCATTTCGATCGTACCATAAGAGCAGAAAAATCTCGTTCACGTATTTAATCCAAAGGGTTATTGGTTTTGAATGGAGCGTTCAACAGATATAAGAACAGACAATGTAAAATATGA
>NW_024032764.1:0-9365 GCF_002237135.1 Teleopsis dalmanni
TCTACTATTTGTTCTCTCATAAACATACACAAACATAATTTGATGGATTTCATCATAAATGCAATGTTGTCACATTTCTCAAAATACTTAAATATGTGCAGAATGTTTAAAGAGTATATTACATTTAAAAAAAGTTTTTAGTTTTATTAAACCCAATCATTAACATCTATTAAAAGTTTCTTTTGTTTACATTTGCACACGTGCGTAAAAGCTTTAGTAATTATTTTTTTTATTATCTATTTTGTATAACATTAGTTTTTGTTTAGTGTTTTTTTTATTCTGATCACAATAAAAATTTCTCATTACTATGAAAAAAAATACGAAACATACAAATTAAATAAAAACATTCTCTTAATTCAATATGTCTAAATAATAATAATTCATTAAACAGAATAATATAACAATTTTGCATCATTTGCATAAGGATAAGGAATTATTTGAAAATAATTTCTGTTGTACGAATACGAGAACGAGTACGCGTAATTACCGTACATTGTCTATAAAGTTTTGTTGTAACATTGAAAAAGTATTGTAAATTTTTTGCATTGCTATTTACTGTTATTCACGATTTAAAAAATTTTTGTTGCATTTACCATATTGAGTGGTGCTCGTGTCGGTTATCTTCATTTCTTGAACTTCGAATTTATTACTACATTTTTGGTTTATCATAATCAAACGTAACTGTAAATAAAGAAATTTAACATCAATCGGACTAGAAGAAAAATTGAACGCCCAAAGAATCCCTACTCAACCGCTAATATATTTTCGAGATGGAGTTTCTGGTGGATGAGAAATATATTTCATAAGGGTTTGCAAGGACCACTTGAAGAGGAAGAGTTATATCAGCACCGTAAAGACTTAGATAGTGAACGAGTAACTACAAAGTTTTCGTAAAAACAAGACGGTGCAATAATCCGTTCGCGTAGTTTAACTGCTGTGTATTTTATTTTAGAAGATTTAGTGTTTCCAGCAGAGATCGTAGGCAAACGTATTCGTGCCAAATTTGATGGCACCCAAATTATAAAGGTGCATTTGGATAAGAATCTACAAACGACCATTGAGCACAAAGTAAGTGTTAAATAACACTTATTTCATTAAATCTTTTTTTGCACTTGTGTTTTTTGCTGTTTAAAATTAGTGGTCCAATGTTTCGTTTACGCTTCATTGCTCAAACTGAATTGTAGCTTATTCATATATTGGTAACATTCATCAAATTTAATGAGTGTAGCAATTAACTTGCAGCAATTAATTCAATATGTCTTAATAATAATAATTCATTAAACAGAATAATATAACAATTTTGCATGATTTGCATAAGGATAAGGAATTATTTGAAAATAATTTCTGTTGTACGAATACGAGAACGAGTACGCATAATTACCGTACATTGTCTATAAAGTTTTGTTGTAACATTGAAAAAATATTGTAAATTTTTTGCATTGCTATTTACTTTTATTCACGATTTAAAAAATTTTTGTTGCATTTACCATATTGAGTGGTGCTCGTGTCGGTTATCTTCATTTCTTGAACTTCGAATTTATTACTACATTTTTTGTTTATCATAATCAAACGTAACTGTAAATAAAGAAATTTAACATGAATCGGACTAGAAGAAAAATTGAACGCTCAAAGAACCCCTACTCAACCGCTAATATATTTTCGAGATGGAGTTCGTGGTGGATGAGAATTTATAGGGTTGCAGGCCGACTTGAAGAGAAAGCTTAATTAGACCGTAAAGACTTAGATAGTGAACGAGTAACTACAAAGTTTTCGTAAAAAAGACGGTGAAATATCGTTCGTCGTAGTTTACTTGCTGTGTATTTTTTTAGAAGATTTAGTGTTTCCAGCAGAGATCGTAGGCAAACGTATTCGTGCCAAATTGGATGGCACCCAAAGTATAAAGGTGCATTTGGATAAGAATCTACAAACGACCATTGAGCACAAAGTAAGTGTTAAATAACACTTATTTCATTAAATCTTTTTTTGCCCTTGTGTTTTTTGCTGTTTAAAATTAGTGGTCCAATGTTTCGTTTACGCTTCATTGCTCAAACTGAATTGTAGCTTATTCATATATTGGTAACATTCATCAAATTTAATGAGTGTAGCAATTAACTTGCAGCAATTAATTCAATATGTCTAAATAATAATAATTCATTAAACAGAATAATATAACAATTTTGCATGATTTGCATAAGGAATTATTTGAAAATAATTTCTGTTGTACGAATACGAGAACGAGTACGCATAATTACCGTACATTGTCTATAAAGTTTTGTTGTAACATTGAAAAAATATTGTAAATTTTTTGCATTGCTATTTACTGTTATTCACGATTTAAAAAATTTTTGTTGCATTCACCATATTGAGTGGTGCTCGTGTCGGTTATCTTCATTTCTTGAACTACGAATTTATTACTACATTTTTGGTTTATCATAACCAAACGTAACTGTAAATAAAGAAATTTAACATGAATCGGACTAGAAGAAAAATTGAACGCCCAAAGAATCCCTACTCAACCGGTAATATATTTTCGAGATGGAGTTTCTGGTGGATGAGAAAAATATTTCATAAGGGTTTGCAAGGACCACTTGAAGAGGAAGAGTTATATCAGCACCGTAAAGACTTAGATAGTGAACGAGTAACTACAAAGTTTTCGTAAAAACAAGACGGTGCAATAATCCGTTCGCGTAGTTTAACTGCTGTGTATTTTATTTTAGAAGATTTAGTGTTTCCAGCAGAGATCGTAGGCAAACGTATTCGTGCCAAATTGGATGGCACCCAAATTATAAAGGTGCATTTGGATAAGAATCTACAAACGACCATTGAGCACAAAGTAAGTGTTAAATAACACTTATTTCATTAAATCTTTTTTTGCACTTGTGTTTTTTGCTGTTTAAAATTAGTGGTCCAATGTTTCGTTTACGCTTCATTGCTCAAACTGAATTGTAGCTTATTCATATATTGGTAACATTCATCAAATTTAATGAGTGTAGCAATTAACTTGCAGCAATTAATTCAATATGTCTTAATAATAATAATTCATTAAACAGAATAATATAACAATTTTGCATGATTTGCATAAGGATAAGGAATTATTTGAAAATAATTTCTGTTGTACGAATACGAGAACGAGTACGCATAATTACCGTACATTGTCTATAAAGTTTTGTTGTAACATTGAAAAAATATTGTAAATTTTTTGCATTGCTATTTACTGTTATTCACGATTTAAAAAATTTTTGTTGCATTCACCATATTGAGTGGTGCTCGTGTCGGTTATCTTCATTTCTTGAACTTCGAATTTATTACTACATTTTTGGTTTATCATAACCAAACGTAACTGTAAATAAAGAAATTTAACATGAATCGGACTAGAAGAAAAATTGAACGCCCAAAGAATCCCTACTCAACCGCTAATATATTTTCGAGATGGAGTTTCTGGTGGATGAAAAAAATATTTCATAAGGGTTTGCAAGGACCACTTGAAGAGGAAGACTTATATCAGCACCGTAAAGACTTAGATAGTGAACGAGTAACTACAAAGTTTTCGTAAAAACAAGACGGTGCAATAATCCGTTCGCGTAGTTTAACTGCTGTGTATTTTATTTTAGAAGATTTAGTGTTTCCAGCAGAGATCGTAGGCAAACGTATTCGTGCCAAATTGGATGGCACCCAAAATATAAAGGTGCATTTGGATAAGAATCTACAAACGACCATTGAGCACAAAGTAAGTGTTAAATAACACTTATTTCATTAAATCTTTTTTTGCACTTGTGGTTTTTGCTGTTTAAAATTAGTGGTCCAATGTTTCGTTTACGCTTCATTGCTCAAACTGAATTGTAGCTCATTCATATATTGGTAACATTCATCAAATTTAATGAGTCTAGCAATTAACTTGCAGCAATTAATTAAATATGTCTAAATAATAATAATTCATTAAACAGAATAATATAACAATTTTGCATGATTTGCATAAGGAATTATTTGAAAATAATTTCTGTTGTACGAATACGAGAACGAGCACGCATAATATCGTACATTGTCTATAAAGTTTTGTTGTAACATTGAAAAAATATTGTAAATTTTTTGCATTGCTATTTACTGTTATTCACGATTTAAAAAATTTTTGTTGCATTTACAATATTGAGTGGTGCTCGTGTCGGTTATCTTCATTTCTTGAACTTCGAATTTATTACTACATTTTTGGTTTATCATAATCAAACGTAACTGTAAATAAAGAAATTTAACATGAATCTGACTAGAAGAAAAATTGAACGCCCAAAGAATCCCTACTCAACCGCTAATATATTTTCGAGATGGAGTTTCTGGTGGATGAGAAAAATATTTCATAAGGGTTTGCAAGAACCACTTGAAGAGGAAGAGTTATATCAGCACCGTAAAGACTTAGATAGTGAACGAGTAACTACAAAGTTTTCGTAAAAACAAGACGGTGCAATAATCCGTTCGCGTAGTTTAACTGCTGTGTATTTTATTTTAGAAGATTTAGTGTTTCCAGCAGAGATCGTAGGCAAACGTATTCGTGCCAAATTGGATGGCACCCAAATTATATATAAAGGTGCATTTGGATAAGAATCTACAAACGACCATTGAGCACAAAGTAAGTGTTAAATAACACTTATTTCATTAAATCTTTTTTTGCGCTTGTGTTTTTTGCTGTTTAAAATTAGTGGTCCAATGTTTCGTTTACGCTTCATTGCTCAAACTGAATTGTAGCTCATTCATATATTGGTAACATTCATCAAATTTAATGAGTCTAGCAATTAACTTGCAGCAATTAATTCAATATGTCTAAATAATAATAATTCATTAAACAGCATAATATAACAATTTTGCATGATTTGCATAAGGAATTATTGAAAATAATTCTGTTGTACGAATACGAGAAACGGAGTTACGCGTAAATTACCCGTACATTGCTATAAAGTTTTGTTGTAACATTGAAAAAATATTGTAAATTTTTTGCATTGCTATTTACTGTTATTCACGATTTAAAAAATTTTTGTTGCATTTACCATATTGAGTAGTGCTCGTGTCGGTTATCTTCATTTCTTGAACTTCGAATTTATTACTACATTTTTGGTTTATCATAACCAAACGTAACTGTAAATAAAGAAATTTAACATGAATCGGACTAGAAGAAAAATTGAACGCCCAAAGAATCCCTACTCAACCGCTAATATATTTTCGAGATGGAGTTTCTGGTGGATGAGAAATATATTTCATAAGGGTTTGCAAGGACCACTTGAAGAGGAAGAGTTATATCAGCACCGTAAAGACTTAGATAGTGAACGAGTAACTACAAAGTTTTCGTAAAAACAAGACGGTGCAATAATCCGTTCGCGTAGTTTAACTGCTGTGTATTTTATTTTAGAAGATTTAGTGTTTTCAGCAGAGATCGTAGGCAAACGTATTCGTGCCAAATTGGATGGCACCCAAATTATATATAAAGGTGCATTTGGATAAGAATCTACAAACGACCATTGAGCACAAAGTAAGTGTTAAATAACACTTATTTCATTAAATCTTTTTTTGCGCTTGTGTTTTTTGCTGTTTAAAATTAGTGGTCCAATGTTTCGTTTACGCTTCATTGCTCAAACTGAATTGTAGCTCATTCATATATTGGTAACATTCATCAAATTTAATGAGTCTAGCAATTAACTTGCAGCAATTAATTCAATATATCTAAATAATAATAATTCATTAAACAGAATAATATAACAATTTTGCATGATTTGCATAAGGATAAGGAATTATTTGAAAATAATTTCTGTTGTACGAATACGAGAACGAGTAAGCGTAATTACCGTACATTGTCTATAAAGTTGTTGTAACATTGGAAAAAGTGTTGTAAATTTTTTTGCATTGATATTTACTGTTATTCACGATTTAAAAAATTTTTGTTGGCCAAATTTACCATATTGAGTGGTATCTGTCGGTACTTCAATCTTGAACTTCGAAATTTATTACTACATTTTGGTATCATAATCAAACGTACTGTAATAAAGAAATTAACATGAATCGGAACCCCTAGAAGAAAAATTGAACGCCCAAAAATCCATACTCAACCGCTATATATTTCGAGATGGAGTTCTGGTGATGAGAAAAATAATTTCATAAAGGGTTTGCAAGAACCACTTGAAGACTTAGATAGTGAACGAGTAACTACAAAGTTTTCGTAAAAACAAGACGGTGCAATAATCCGTTCGCGTAGTTTAACTGCTGTGTATTTTATTTTAGAAGATTTAGTGTTTCCAGCAGAGATCGTAGGCAAATGTATTTGTGGCAAATTGGATGGCACCCAAATTATAAAGGTGCATTTGGATAAGAATCTACAAACGACCATTGAGCACAAAGTAAGTGTTAAATAACACTTATTTCATTAAATCTTTTTTTTGCACTTGTGGTTTTTGCTGTTTAAAATTAGTGGTCCAATGTTTCGTTTACGCTTCATTGCTCAAACTGAATTGTAGCTCATTCATATATTGGTAACATTCATCAAATTTAATGAGTCTAGCAATTAACTTGCAGCAATTAATTCAATATGTCTAAATAATAATAATTCATTAAACAGAATAATATAACAATTTTGCATGATTTGCATAAGGAATTATTTGAAAATAATTTCTGTTGTACGAATACGAGAACGAGTACGCGTGATTATCGTACATTGTCTATAAAGTTTTGTTGTAACATTGAAAAAGTGTTGTAAATTTTTTGCATTGCTATTTACTGTTATTCACGATTTAAAAAATTTTTGTTGCATTTACCATATTGAGTGGTGCTCGTGTCGGTTATCTTCATTTCTTGAACTTCGAATTTATTACTACATTTTTGGTTTATCATAATCAAACGTAACTGTAAATAAAGAAATTTAACATGAATCGGACTAGAAGAAAAATTGAACGCCCAAAGAATCCCTACTCAAACCGCTAATATATTTTCGAGATGGAGTTTATCAAATTTTATCTTTCTTATATTCCAAATTTATATTTTTATATATATTTGCTTATAATCTTCAAAAATTTATCACCTTTCTTTATACACAAGTAAACATATGTATGCTTATATACATATGTTCACATGTATGTATATATGTTTGTAAATAAAATCTTTGTCGTAAAGAGTTTTACGTTTAATCTACCGGCATATATTTTTCAATGCCCAAGGTCAAAATTATTAATCATATAAGGTGGTTGGTTAGTTGGTTGGTTGGGCGTGAAATTGTGTAGATTCTGTGTAAAGAGCGATGAGAGCGCATTAAATTCTATTGTCGGTAGTGCAAAAAAAATTTCATATTTCTCTTCTGCTCCGATACAAGCAGTCGTATATTTCAGTCTGCCTCTAACTTGCTACGATTGTGAAAAAGCAAAAAATATAAAAAATAAAAGCAAGTAAAGGAGAAACAAGTAAACATTTGCTACAAATTTTGCCTGGTTGATTCATTGTCGTCGTCGTCGTTGAAGTGTTTAACAAGACGTTTCGGTTAATTTTTAACTTTCCTAAGTTTATTAAAAACAGAATTTAAAAAAAATTTAATAAATAAGTAAATGCAAAAAATATTTAAAAGAAATAAACTCAAGTAAAATAGCTAAAGAAAGCTTGACGTCTTGTCTTTCGTTCGTACGTTCGATTATATATTGTCGGTTTTTCATATTGTTTTTTATATTTTTTTGTTTTTTTTTTTGTTGTCTTCTTCGTAACTCGTCAGCTATTACGTCTTCTTCGTCTCAACTTGAGTGAATTTTTGCTGATGCTGAAATTGTGTAGATTCTGTGTAAAGAGCGATGAGAGCGCATTAAATTCTATTGTCGGTAGTGCAAAAAAAAAATTTCATATTTCTCTTCTGCTCCGATACAAGCAGTCGTATATTTCAGTCTGCCTCTAACTTGCTACGATTGTCGAACTGTGTGCTGGAATTTTTTTTGTTCGAAAAAGTCGAATCTTATTTAAAAAAATTATAAAGTTAAAAATATTGTTGTATTAAGAAAAAGCAAAAAATATAAAAAATAAAAGCAAGTAAAGGAGAAACAAGTAAACATCTGCTACAAATTTTGCCTGGTTGATTCCATGTCGTCGTCGTCGTCGTCGTCGTCGTCGTTAAAGTGTTTAACAAGACGTTTCGGTAAATTTTTAACTTTCCTAAGTTTATTAAAAACAGAATTTAAAAAAAATTTAATAAATAAGTAAATGCAAAAAATATTTAAAAGAAATAAACTCAAGTAAAATAGCTAAAGAAAGCTTGACGTCTTGTCTTTCGTTCGTACGTTCGATTATATATTGTCGGTTTTTCATATTGTTTTTTTATGAGGTTTTAACTGTTCCTCGCTTTTGTTGTCTTCTTCGTAAATCGTCAGCGCTATTACGTCTTCTTCGTCTCAACTTGAGTGAATTTTTGCTGAAGCTGCTGGCTGGAGCCAAATTACTTTCTGCAACTTTTAGATAAGGTACGCGTAATATAAAACAAAACTTAGTTTTGATTATTAAATATAATTTAATTTTTTGTCGTCGCTTTTAAATTTATTTTTTTTGTAGCTAATATTTTTAAATGTTTTTTTTTTGTTTTTTTTTGTCTTCTATAAATTTACTTTCCGAAACTTTACTTTTCCGTGATTTTTCTCTGTATGCATATGTATCATATATATGTGTGTTTCTACGTATGTATTTATCTTATACTGTAGAAAATATATTTTCTTGCTTAATTTTTATTCATTCTACTATTTGTTCTCTCATAAACATACACAAACATAATTTGATGGATTTCATCATAAATGCAATGTTGTCACATTTCTCAAAATACTTATATATGTGCAGAATGTTTAAAGAGCATATTACATTTAAAAAAAGTTTTTAGTTTTATTAAACCCAATCATTAACATCTATAAAAAGTTTCTTTTGTTTACATTTGCACACGTGCGTAAAAGCTTTAGTAATTATTTTTTTTATTATCTATTTTGTATAACATTAGTTTTTGTTTAGTGTTTTTTTTATTCTGATCACAATAAAAATTTTTCATTACTATGAAAAAAAATACGAAACATACAAATTAAATAAAAACATTCTCTTAATTCAATATGTCTAAATAATAATAATTCATTAAACAGAATAATATAACAAATTTGCATGATTTGCATAAGGAATTATTTGAAAATAAAATAATAATAATTATTTGAAAATAATAATTTATTTTCTGTTGTACGAATACGAGAACGAGTACGCGTAATTACCGTACATTGTCTATAAAGTTTTGTTGTAACATTGAAAAAATATTGTAAATTTTTTGCATTGCTATTTACTGTTATTCACGATTTAAAAATTTTTTGTTGCATTTACCATATTGAGTGGTG
>NW_024032765.1:0-9364 GCF_002237135.1 Teleopsis dalmanni
ATATGGAGACCTATTGGCTCCATGATCGCTCTTCAAGAATCTCTCTGTAAGAGTCTAAGAACTATTCTTACTATTTTTTCTTTTCAACTATTTATGTTTCCAACCAATTTATTTTTTTTTTGTAGATACTAAAATAATATGTTCAGCCAAAACAATAAATAATTTTTGTATATCTAAAATAATTGCTTTGTATTAATTTATTTAAAACTTAGATTGTAGAAAAATCTATTAATTGTAAATATATTTTTCGATTATTTGTGATGGATTGTTATTATTTTTTTTTTTAATGTAGGTCATTATATATATTAGTCCATTTAATTTAATTTATTATAAATTCAAAAAATATGCTTTCAAATTCTGAATAAAATTTATGTCTCATTTTTTATATGTAATAAAAAGTATTATATTTATGCTTTATATATAATATAACATAATTATACCAACTTCAATATATATACGTCAAAGAAGAAAAAATAAAAAATTTTATTACTTTAACAGACTTAAATCGTTTTATTGATGAACTAATTTAGTTAACTTTATAAAGCCAATAAAACAGAGAAAAAGTATATAGTAATAAATTGATGCCTTAAGTAAATCAAATTATAAAGAATTCCAGTTACAGTATATCTAATTTATCTTTTGATGAATAATGTGTCCAAATATCATGCTACCAAATGTTGTTGTCAATTCACATATCAGTAAATTATATACTTCGACTTAACAAAGATAGATATCCATATTAAAAATATTGCTTACAATACTGCTATGAGGCTCTAAATTAAAGGGTAATAGGAAGATCGTACATACGGACATATTCGGAGACTAGACATAATTCTAATTAATTTATAAAATAATATCAAATTATTTAATAAAGCGAAGTATGATAATTCATAGTGATAGTCCTAAAAAATATACTGTAGACTATGATTTGGTAATGTTTTACCATTCGCAGATCTTGATCATTCTCAGTGATTACTTAATGGAACTATGGTCTCTTCATTTCATGACAATTGACTACAAATTTATCCTTCATATGATAAATGTACAATACTGTCTTACAACGAAAACCAATTTTTTTATGTTTTTTTTTGCGGCAGAAAGCTGGAGATTGTTTATGCACTGACCACAAACAGAAAACCCAGAAATTGAGTACCGACTCTCACAGTTTATGCCTACCCGCTTATTCTAAGAGACATGCCCCGGAACTACGTTAGTATTACTTCCAGACATAAAACAAATTTAATCTATTCAATTCTTTAATTTTAGGTCGAAATTAGTCAGAAAATATATAGTAGAAAATAGCGGGCCAAATCGACTTCCGAATGTCTCTCACATTTGGAACATTGAATGAAATTTTTTAATTACCTTTAACGTGGATATGGAGAACATGAAATAACTTCAGAACATGTCTTTTAACATAAATGAAAACAATTGTCATTTTTTAAAAATTATTTTAAATTATGATAAAAATAAAAATAGCATTAACGTTGCAAATAAAGAAGAAATACATCAAGAATGTCAAGAATGTCAAGAATGTCATCAAGAATGTTATAGCTAAGCTATAATAAATTCCAACTCATTGAGGTGTAATGTATATTCACCTTCGACGTTTACACCATTCAAGAGGTGGAGTTGGTTTATGTCACTGCTATAAGTGGTATATATTGCCTACTGAGTTCAGCTAATTGCAGAACCACCATAAGCGCCCTCTGTAGCAATAAATAACCACGTGCAATTCACAATATTTAGTCAATTCACAATAAGAACATTGAAGAATATTTTAAGACTTATTTTAAACAAAGAATATCTTGTCAGAAAGAAAACTCGTTAAAGAAAGTCTGTCTCCTCTTATCAGTAGAAAAGCATTTTTCTTTTTCTGTTAGTATTTTTGCTTTTGTTATATTTAATTAATATTTATTTTTTTATTTTTGCATATGTGTATGTACTTCTAGTATATAATCAATACATTATAGCAGGTCTTTTACTATTTAAGTTATATTGATTATTTATATGTATATATCGTATGTATATGAGTAAGATATCATTATGAAAACAATTAAAAGAATTCAGATTTGTGGTATTGAAACCTTTATTAAGACTCAAAAAATAACACTTGTCTTATTATTTAACGGCAGATCATCTCAGCATTACTGCCAGTTTTTGAAAAGATCCACTACAGTAAGATATCCCATAAAAGACATTTGATTCCTTTTGAATATTAAAAAAAAAAAATTTTGTAATAATCTAAATCTCAGGTGTATTATATTTAAGTTTACTTTAGGAATCATATAGTGGACAATCCTATACAAAGTGAACTGTTTTGTTTTCAGCTTAAAAATGTATTGTTCCTGGAAAGGGGTCTGCAACCTTTAACTAGATAAGTTACTTTTTCTTCTGAAGTAGTAAATGTAAGTTCGAAACACGTTCAGAAAAACTGTTACACCTGCGGGACTCAAAGATATATTTCATATAATATAACTGTCTATAATGAAACATTCTATCATTTATTTATGTAAATATATTTATGTGTGGGAGCCGGTTAAGCAGTCAAGTAGAAATCGTTCAAGTAGCAGAAGTCAAGTCAGCAGTCAACAGTCGGCAGTCAAAGAGTTACGGTAGTGATTACGTTGTGTATATTTAATTCTCTAAATTATATTCTATTTATTGTTAATCTTAATAAAGTCATTAAAATTATTAATATCAATTTGAGTTTATCTTTTATATATATATCTATATCTGTAGTAAATATAATTATCTAGCTCTTGTTATTTCACCAATACGTTTGATGAATTAGAAGCTCTTAGGTAAAATATGACATGAATAAAGTTTGGATTCATTGATCTCAGGTAATATGATATATATGGTTTTTGGTATATAACTATCTGACCATATAATAATGTATAGTTTTTGTGACTATTAGAGAAGCTTCGAGTTTAACTTTGTATAATAAGCACATCATCAATTATTGTCTGACGTGATGAATTCACAAGTACCATTGAATGTAGTTAAACATGTAATACATATATACAATATATATAAACACCATATATACAATCTATGTATATACAATACCTAAGCAAATGTTTCATATTGAAAGAAATTGATTTAATAAAGTAATCCAAGGAAAATAGTCAATTTATGCCAAATTCCCACTTGATTTTCTACAAACAATGGATGTGCCAATCAGTTGTCAATCAATATTTGAGGACACTTCCGCAAAAGGACTCAATAATATGTCGCAAAAGGATGACAATTAAACAGTCAAACGAGGACAATAGATTAGTTTCAGGGGGCGCATGCAAATTATTTGCATTTAACAAAAGATACAAAATAGTTCATATGATATTTTATACACAAGCAGAAAAATACTAAACAATTTTGGACTTCATTAAATTCACTAAAAAAGCGATTTAATAAAAATAAAAAAATGAGAAAAAATCTTATAAAATTGAAATGAAAGTAAAATCGTACCCACAAACAAAGTGAAAATCAGGGTCAGCGCAGCTGGATCCAATCCTAGTTCATTTCTTCTATCAGCGCTACACACTGGGCACGCGTCCAAGCAATGCATAGTTTACCCTCATTAAAGGACAGACAAATATACGTTAAGCTGTCCTGGTCGCTACATATCCCAATTTATGGTATTCTTTCCACATATTTTCATATTGAATTCTGGAATATTTTGCATTCAAAGCGGATTATTTTCAGCTCGGCTATTGTTGTCGTACATGCACGCACATTAGGCATTTCTGGTAGTGGACAATAGAACTGCAGTTTTCCGTGCACTCAACATATTTTCTATTGAAATGCACCGTGAACGCACCGATTTCATTTCGCTTTACTCGTTTACCGAAATGAAGCCCAACAAATTCTTAATCCGACTGCAATTATCGTTCGGTTGCACCCTACGCAGCACCACTTTGCATGGGATTTTGCATTTATTTTTTTTATTATTTCTTTTGTTATAAAAAATATTTTATTTTTCATTTTTTATGCAAAATGCAAAATGCTAAGTGAAAATATCAAAATATATATTTTGATATATTCAGTTTTCACTGATCGTATACATCTGATAACAAATGGTAACAATTGTAGTTCAGTTTGGTATTGGTCAACATTGAATGACCTCCACTGACCCCGGATGAAGTGTGCCAATCTCTTTTTTATTATCAATATTTTTTTTTGTTTTTTTTTTATGCTAACAGCTTCTTTATTATTGTGCTGACAGACGTCAGACACGCCAGTTAAAAAACGGAATTATGTTTGAGGCAACAGGAAAGAAATATATGGAAAATGTTTCCATACTCTGGGGAGAAGCATATTGTGATAATATTTTACGCTCATTAATGTATTTGTTTATTTTTTTCATTAACTGAAATGGTTTATTCATGATGCCAGAAGGGATGTGTTGTTCCCTGAGATTAATTGGCTTAACAGTCGCAATTTGTGGGGAACGGAGAGATATAATTCATCCTACATTTTATTCGTATCCAACGATTATCTAACATAGCTTCATAAGACCGAAGAAGAACGAAAATTTTATAGAGAGCGGAAGCCAAATAATCCTCCTTCCACTTTGTTCGTATACAACGATTATCTAACGTAGCTGTATGAGACCAAAGAAGACCTAAAATTTCTTAAGTTGAAACCTTAATAAAACTGTTGTTTAACAATAAAGCTACATACCTGGGTGCTATCCTGGACAAAATTCTCAACTGAATTTCACAGCTTCAATATACTGCCAACAAAGTAACAGAAACATATTATCTGTGGCAAAAAAACATAAGGTTTTAACTTTAAGGTATATTTTAAAAATAATCAAACCAATAATTATATACATACCACTTATTTGGTGGTCTAAGGTCAAACAAAAAGAAAAACGCTGAAGTTACCTTAAGTGAACTACATCGACTTACATGCCAAAACCATGAGCACTATTACCACGGATGCATGGAGTGTGATCACAAGCATTCCGCCATTCACTATTCGCATTCGAAGAGCATGTGCTGCTGCACTTTGTCTTCAGAACAGTGGTAATATGATAATGATAAAAGGGGACTTACAGTATCACATGATTATAGTAGACATAGTACTTGCTGATCCACTCCTTAAGATACCTGACCATATTTAGAAACCACTTGAAATCTTATGTTAAATAAAATCAAAATTAACATTTCCAATCCAGAATAGGGCACTGAGGACAAACTCAGTTACTGGTTAAATTTAAAAATTATTGGATAAACGGTAAAGCCGAAAATAGGTCAAAAGATTCATTAACCAATCTACGATAGTCTTTGTAATAATACTTACTCTGAGCAGAGAAAATACAAAAACTTTCGTCAGGCTTCTATTATGGCAGTGTAGACTAAGGTACCATATAAATGAAATAGACTTTTATGCATCAGTTTTTGCTACTTTTGTGAAGTAAATATTAAAACATCTGAACACTCTATGAATCTCTATGAATGACTGAAACTAAGCAGAAGCAGAATCCATTTGGGAGATAACAATACAAAACCGTCGCTTGTGCTTAAGTTGATTGAAAGCCTAATAATCGCATTATTCAAGCATTATTCAAATTCTTCTACAAAGAAAAGAATTTCCTTCCTTAAGCAACTTATAAACTAATAGTAAGAAATATATTTCTAAAGGAATTATAGTGATTAACAGTAAAGTCGAGGAACATATTTACACAAACGAGGCTTAATATATCTGACTTAAGCAGACCAAGAAAAGTCAGGGAGGCGAAGAGATCTATGTGAAGAACTGAAATTTTAACATGAACGTAAGTCATTATTGAACACGATCAGCACAGACCGCCATCCATAATGACTGGTATCACATCCAATGATAAGTGTAAAAGTTTTCGTAATGAGAAGGAAGAAGTAGCTAATTAACAACTTCTATATGCCTGTAGAGTGCATAGCAAATGGAAAAAATGATTATAATTTGTTTCTATTAGATAGAAGATATCTCTTATATTGCCAGCGTTTCTTCAAAAAAATTATAACCATTTGTAACATTAATAAAGCGGTTTAACAAAGTGTTATTATATAAACAGAGGTTCCACTGAAATCAGGTGGTATCACATTAAGTTAATTACGCATAATTGTAACGGTTTTCAAACAATAGAAGCCGACGAACACGTATGCTAACCTACTTATCTATATAACTAAGAAAATATATCTTGACCTGATTAATCTATATATATTTGCCTTTAAATCCTACCCACACATTTAACTTCTATAATTAAAATATTTGCAATATGATTTACCAAACATTGCTTAATAAAAAGAAGACGTTAGTCAACCGATTATCAGTTTTTTGAATGGCGTTATATTATATATATCTCCTAAAAAGCGATCCTCTAAATACCTTCTAAGTAAAATAAGCTTACTTAAATATATATTTCTGTCATAGTTTAAACGATGGTTTCTCACAGTTTTCGTGATAGTAATCACATAACTAGTAAATAATAATCAATATTTATTTATAAGTACGGTATAAATAATATATTTAATATTTTTTATTTAATTGATAAATATTAATTAGAACAACACATAAACGTAATCAAAAGAACACGCTTCTTTAATAAATTTCTATTTATGATGCTGATAGGTATATATATATGTGAGTGTGTGGACTGAAAAGTCTCTGACTTCATAAAAACTCAATTCATAAATAAACAAACTGGAAAATCATAAAAACTTAATTTCCAATTTGTAATATAAATTCATTCATTTAATTTTTAATTCACGTTTGTTTTATTAATGAGAAAGTTTTTGTATGTAAATATAGCAATTCAACAGAATTTATAGTATTTTCTAAAAAAATTTTTATTTTATGTACATACAGGGTGTATAGTACAAAGCAGTAATAAAATCAATTCGATATCATCGTTTTGAACTACATTTTTAAAATGACACACATCATTGCTTAATACCAGACTTTGTCTATTAAAGATAAACAGCCTAAACCTGAACAATATATACAATAGATTAATATATAATGATTTAAGATTAAATAATCTCTTTAATAGATAATACAGCAAATTTCAAAAAATATTTTTTCATTATTTAAAGATATAAAGCGAGATTAATAATAAAAAACATAAGTTCCCGACCTAGTCGTATAATGGATACAACTTGGACCATATGGAAAATCGACTTTTATTTACTTTAATTTGTTAAGCACACACTTTGAGTATTATTTGTCAAATAATAGATCGGAAGTTTTCAGTACTACTAAAAAACTTGGTAACTGGTCGACTAAATGTCAAAAGTAAAAATAATGAAATAAACTTCAACTTCAGTAATCAATTGAAAAAAAATTTTATCGACAGAGTTTCATTAAATTTACTTGTCGTTTTATTATTTAAAATAACCAAATTTTTGAAGAATTTTCTCATTTTTGTCTTGGAAGATGGGTTACGATTTAGACAGATTTCACGAGAAAATTTCAAGTAGCATGATTTGCAGCTTATGCCGCGGAGTCATGGAGAAGCCAACAACTGAGCCAACCTGTAAGCAAAAATTTTGCCAGGCATGTTTGGTGGCGTTTTGGTCCGTGTCTGGAAGGTGTCCTTGTGGCAAACGTATTTCAATACGCAAAACTTATGATGCAGGACCAGACTTGTGCATTCGCATTTCAAACTTACATATTAACTGTGATTATGCAGACAGCGGATGCAATGTCATCATAAAAGTGCGAGATCTCAAGTCTCATGTGGCCCAGTGTCCTTATAAGCCTGAATTTGAATGTGAAGCAGGTTGTGTTCTTGAAGAAAGTGATACTGAAGAGCAACGCCATAACTGTATAGAGGTGCAGAATGAGGCCTTAAAAGAGGTTCAAAATTCGATCAGTGAGCTGGCAGAGATGGAAAGCACTATTGAGGACAACTTAAACAAGAGCGATGCGTTAATTGAGTTGATGAATATTAATAACCCGTCTATCAACGACATACTCAATTCAATGTATATCTACAAGTTGTTTAAATCCATCTATAAGAAGTTAAAATCATTTGGTCGTCTGAAGATTTTTCTTATTTTGCTATGGTTTTTTGGAATATTTCTCATCTACACAATGATCTAGTACAGATCTAGTATATCAAGTATATATAGAAGCAATTTATGTTGCGTCTATATAAGGTAATAAGTAAACTAAATACTTATCGTTTAAGGACTCATTTATTTTAATTATTATATTCATTTTTATAAGTAGATGGAAATATATGTAAAAGAGAGAATATTGTGACCCAAAAAACCACTTTTTTCAAAAATAAAAAATAACTTTGAAATTACTTAAAAAACCTAATATTTATTGAATAAAACGCAAAAAAAAAACATAGAACCAAAACTAACTTTATCTCCTTTAAAATAAGCCCAATCCTGTGATAAATAACTACAATGTCGCTTTACTCAATCCTCCACCCATTTTTCGTGGACTGATTAAGATATAACCTTTAACTCTTATATCGTAGATTCTTTTATATCTGCAGTCCACTTAAAAGGCATTTCGTAAAGTGGTAATGATGTATGGTCAGCCAAAAATTCATTTAATTTAATATGTTTAACAAAAACCTCTATTGAATACAATAATTTATATTAAAAATTTAGTTTCTTTAAAACCGACGTTAAAAATCAATTTAATAAATGGTGATTTTAACTTCAAGAACCGGAAAATATCTTACAGGTTGCTTGCATAATTAAATTTGCTAATGAATGCTCAACGATGGCTTCATGTCAATACAGAACACTCAAAAGTAAGATCATAGGAATAATTGATACACTAAAGTTGTCGTTTCAAATTGTCAAAATATTAAAATATAAAAGTAGCTTCAAAATTTAATAATTTGGACTAAATACCTTAAGAACACAAACTCACCTTCATTCGGAGATATTGCCCATTGTATTGCTCTCAAAGTTGCCTGGGAAGGACACGTCACGCTGACCACTATTTACTATTACTTAGTTAGCTGGCCATTACACCGTCAGTCGTTCTTGACCACATCGAACAGCCTTCGCCAGTCAGTCCGATTAGTTGCTTACTGTCGTCAGTTGATAGTATTGAGCGCCCCCAAATCGTTGGACACCTGGTCCTTCCATCAATGATGCTATTATTCTATTTACTATTATCCTAGTAAAACCGTTTGGTTTTTCAGATATAATTGAGAAAATCCGATAAGCGATGGTGAAATCTTCTATGCTCTTATGAATTAGATTCAAACTGAGCTGTTCAGAGACACAGAAAAATTAACCATCGCGGTGACCAATGATTTGTGAACTCGACGATTGCGAACTAAACTCTACCGAGGTATCGACTTCAGTTATGTACATTTCATCAGCAATTTTGTTCCCTTTAATAT
>NW_024032766.1:0-9363 GCF_002237135.1 Teleopsis dalmanni
AGAAAATTTTTGTTTTTTATATGTAATATATATTTGATTATTTTAGAAAATCTATCTACTCATTTTTAATGATTTTTATACCAAAATATTCTAGAATATGTGTATTTTTCAAAAAAGTACCGTGCAACATTGTACCAGTTCGTAAAATTTATAATTAGTAGAATATTTTTAGTATCCCCTAACAGAGAATATAACAGCCAACAAATGCCTGCAAAAGACTTCGATGCATTTGTGAATATGCTTCAAAAGTTGTTTTTGTCAATATCTTTATTGTTTGCTACTCGATTTTGATAATTCTTGCATCAATTCATATTAGAAAAATATAAACAATTCAAAAAAATACCGTCCAGCATTGTACTACTCTTATTTTTTTTTAATATATATTGAAAAATGTTTGATATGGCGGTATATGTTATGCAGCTTACAGAAGAAAATGTTTGTTTTTTATATGTAATATATATTTGATTATTTTAGAAAATCTATCTACTCATTTTTAATGATTTTTATACCAAAATATTCTAGAATATGTGTATTTTTCAAAAAAGTACCGTGCAACATTGTACCAGTTCGTAAAATTTATAATTAGTAGAATATTTTTAGTATCCCCTAACAGAGAATATAACAGCCAACAAATGCCTGCAAAAGACTTCGATGCATTTGTGAATATGCTTCAAAAGTTGTTTTTGTCAATATCTTTATTGTTTGCTACTCGATTTTGATAATTCTTGCATCAATTCATATTAGAAAAATATAAACAATTCAAAAAAATACCGTCCAGCATTGTACTACTCTTATTTTTTTTTAATATATATTGAAAAATGTTTGATATGGCGGTATATGTTATGCAGCTTACAGAAGAAAATGTTTGTTTTTTATATGTAATATATATTTGATTATTTTAGAAAATCTATCTACTCATTTTTAATGATTTATACACCAAAATATTCTAGAATCTGTGTATTTTTCAAAAAAGTACCGTGCAATATTGTACCAGTTCGTAAAATTTATAATTAATAGAATATTATTAGTATCCACGAACAGAGAATATAACAGCCACAAATGCCTGCAAAAGACTTCGATGCATTTGTGAATATGCTTCAAAAGTTGTTTTTATCAATATCTTTATTGTTTGCTACTCGATTTTGATAATTCTTGCATCAATTCATATTAGAAAAATATAAACAATTCAAGAAAATACCGTCCAACATTGTACTACTCTTATTTTTTTTTAATATATATTGAAAAATGTTTGATATGGCGGTATATCTTATGCAGCTTACAGAAGAAAATTTTTGTTTTTTATATGTAATATATATTTGATTATTTTAGAAAATCTATCTACTCATTTTTAATGATTTATATACCAAAATATTCTAGAATATGTGTATTTTTCAAAAAAGTACCGTGCAACATTGTACCAGTTCGTAAAATTTATAATTAATAGAATATTTTTAGTATCCCCTAACAGAGAATATAACAGCCACAAATGCCTGCAAAAGACTTCGATGCATTTGTGAATATGCTTCAAAAGTTGTTTTTGTCAATATCTTTATTGTTTGCTACTCGATTTTGATAATTCTTGCATGAATTCATATTAGAAAAATATAAACAATTCAAAAAAATACCGTGCAACATTGTACTACTCTTATTTTTTTTTAATATATATTGAAAAATGTTTGATATGGCGGTATATGTTATGCAGCTTACAGAAGAAAATGTTTGTTTTTTATATGTAATATATATTTGGTCATTTTAGAAAATCTATCTTCTCATTTTTAATGATTTATATACCAAAATATTCTAGAATATGTGTATTTTTCAAAAAAGTACCTTGCAACATTGTACCTATTCGTTAAATTTATATTTAAATTTATATTTAAATAAATGTTATTAGTATCCACGAACAGAGAATATAACAGCCACAAATGCCTGCAAAAGACTTCGATGCATTTGTGAATATGCTTCAAAAGTTGTTTTTGTCAATATCTTTATTGTTGCTACTCGATTTTGATAATTCTTACATCAATTCATATTAGAAAAATATAAACAATTCAAGAAAATACCGTCCAACATTGTACTACTCTTATTTTTTTTTAATATATATTGAAAAATGTTTGATATGGCGGTATATGTTATGCAGCTTACAGAGGAAAATTTTGGTTTTTTATATGTAATATATATTTGATTATTTTAGAAAATCTATCTACTCATTTTTAATGATTTATATACCAAAATATTCTAGAATATGTGTATTTTTCAAAAAAGTACCGTGCAACATTGTACCAGTTCGTAAAATTTATAATTAATAGAATATTTTTAGTATCCCCTAACAGAGAATATAACAGCCACAAATGCCTGCAAAAGACTTCGATGCATTTGTGAATATGCTTCAAAAGTTGTTTTTGTCAATATCTTTATTGTTGCTACTCGATTTTGATAATTCTTACATCAATTCATATTAGAAAAATATAAACAATTCAAGAAAATACCGTCCAACATTGTACTACTCTTATTTTTTTTTAATATATATTGAAAAATGTTTGATATGGCGGTATATGTTATGCAGCTTACAGAGGAAAATTTTGGTTTTTTATATGTAATATATATTTGATTATTTTAGAAAATCTATCTACTCATTTTTAATGATTTATATACCAAAATATTCTAGAATATGTGTATTTTTCAAAAAAGTACCTTGCAACATTGTACCCGTAAAATTTATAATTATTTAAATTTTGATAGTGTCCCCTAACACAGAATATAACCAACAACAAATGCCTGTAACAGAGTTCAATGCATTTGTGAATATGCTGCAAAAGTTGTTTTTGTTAATATCTTTATTGTTTGCTACTCTATTTTGATAATTCTTACATCAATTCATATTAGAAAAATATAAAAAATTTAAAAAAATAACGTGCAACATTGTACTACTTCTTATTTTTGTTTTTAATATATATTGAAAAATGTATGATATGGCGGTATATGTTAGCAGTTTACAGACGAAAATCTTCCTTTTTTATGTGCAATATATTTTTGAAAATTTTAGAAAATCCGTCTACCATTTTAAAAGATTTATATACCAAAATATTCTAGAATATGTCCTATTTTTTAAAAAAAAATACGTGCAACAGTGTACCCTTCCGTAAAAAATTAAAAATTATTTAAATTTTGATAGGGCCCTAAAACACAATATAACCAACAACAATGCCTGTAACAAAGTTCAATGCATTTGTAATAGCTGCAAAAGTGTTTTTGTAAATATCTTTATTGTTTGCTACTCGATTTTGATAATTCTTACATCAATTCATATTAGAAAAATATAAACAATTTAAAAAATACCGTGCAACATTGTACTACTTTTTATTTTTGTTTCTAATATATATTGAAAAATGTTCGTTATGGCGGTATATGTTAGCAGTTTACAGACGAAAATCTTTCTTTTTTATATGCAATATATATTTGAATTTAATTTAAATATTGAATTTAAAATATTATTATTATATAAATTAAATTTTATAATCATCCCCTTACCACAGAATACAACCACCTATAAATACTTTTAACAGAGTTCATTAATAAACTTTACAGTGGTGGTGAATTTTTGGCCTTGTACAGGTTTTCACCTTAATATGTTATTAGAATGGTGTTAGTTAACATACATTTTTTTCGTAAAAAATCCACTTTTTTAAACATATATAATTAAAAAACGTTCTACTCGATTTTTGTGAAATTAGTTTTGTTTGAAAGAGTGATCAATTTAGTTTTAGGAACTTTAAGCGTGCAGGTTGTACCTCCTTCGAAATTTAAATAAAATGCACTTATATCGGAACATGTGCAAAATTTATGCTTATTTTAATAATATTTTGATGTTTTAGTTGAGATATTGAAATGATTCTTATTTATCCGGTTTTGTGAAAGTTTTTTTTATACTTTTGCGTTTTACATTTTTTAAAAAGCTTGAAATTTGACGAGTTTGGAAATTTGACTTTGACATCAAATTTTTCAAAATTGGTCTACTCGATTTTTATGATTTTTTTGCTGTTGATAGCCTGATTAATTCTCTATTAGATGTATTTCCGTGCAACATTGTACCTGTTCTAGATTTTTCTAAAAATAAATTTTTTCAAAAAAAGTCGATTTTGGTCAATTTTTATTTTCCCTATAATTTGAAAAATACGCATCGTATCTCAAATTGGTAAATGCCAATCGAAAGATCTTTCAAAACTCTATAAGAATAATGCCTTTTGTTTTAGTTTAATTCCATATACTAACGAAAATATCATCTTTTAAAAATTTTTTGAAAATACAGCCCTGCATTTTCCAGCAACGTTGCTAACTTGGCACTAGCGAAATTTTTAAGTTATTTGCTTACAATGACATACGTATGTAATTAAAGGGATGATAATTTGTTTAATAGTTATAAATATATATTCAATTTCTACAACTAGTCTAAAACGAGTACATTTTTATGAAAATCAAATATTATATACATATTTAATCTAGTAGAATTCTCTTTAATATTACATTTATTCATAATTTGTATTTGTATAACGAAGAAATTTATTTTTCATAAAAAATATATATATATTAGGTCTGTTCCGAGAGCAGACCTAATGTTTTAAATAACATTAGGGGTATTCAGGCAACTGATTAGTTGCTTAGTAGTTGATTACAACAAAAATTTGCACACAAAAATGAAACTAAGCAGGGAATCAACTATTGCGGAGATTCTCAGATTAGTGAAAATTTGATTATTAGTGCTGCCAGTACCAAGTGTCGGCGCTATGAGCATAGGGTGTCTCAAAAAGATAATTAAAATATAATAACATAAATTAATAAAAAAAATTCAGTAAAACTATAATTTTTAAAAGGAAAAAATAATTAAAAAATATAAAATTGAATATTCCACTTTTTGATATATGACACGTTTGCAATTTTAGTTATATGATAAATTTAAATGATATTAAAATTTACGAATATTTGAGTATTTCACTGTAAACATATGTATGTTTCGCTTTTCCTGTTGATACGAGTGCTGCCAAGACATTTATACACAATAAAATAATCAGATTGCTCGTTTTGGGTCGTTCACACAACAGATTATCATCAAAATGCTAATTATTTTTTTATATGAGGTTTTTTAATCTGCCAAGCAACTAATCTGTTGCCTGAATAGCCCCAATATTTCTTTTTAATTTGCTTGAGACAGTACGGCAATGTTTTGTGGGTTCCTTTTTACTTTTTTTTGTTGCTGTGAATATTAGTTTTGAGTCCCTACTTTGTAACTGTCAGCTGATCGAACAGTGGATTGTAAATTATTAAATATTTTATTTTGATTTGTTTTATTTAATAAAATTTTGTGCAAAGGAACTACGGACTTGAACGTATACGACTGGTCGCGCTCCTGGACACTTTGCCAAAATAAAGTATTTCTTTTAAATTATTTTTAGTGTTAAATTTGCGGTAGTGAATTAGTCACTTTATTCGGTGGTTAATTTATTCTTTTTGTTTGTGGATCCTGTTTCTTTAAGGTCTAAATGAAATTGAAAGCTATATTTTATCAAAGCTTTAAAGCTTTGCTTATAATATTAAGCCCTAAACACACAAGCCTTTTAGTAGCTTAAACAGTATCCCAGCAGTAAACTGCAATAGACATCCCAGTAGTAAATAAAACCTGAGTAAGTACAATAGTAATTATAAGTAGTTATAATGGAAAATTCAGGTAAAAATGTGACTGAGGATGAGGTAACTAATGCGAATACAATTAAATCGCATAGAACACCAGGCGATAAAAATGGTCAAGTTGGAAATAAGGGTAATACTTGCGTCTCAAATGCAGCTTGTATAGCAATTAATTTACCAGAAACGACGACAACAATACTAAATAAAGGGATTACAGATAGAAGGTTCAGACACTTGTTGGTATCATGAATAGCCAGCAACATATAAACCAGACAATGAAAGACTTAGTGGCCAATATATTACAGGAGCTGAAAAATGAGATTGCTAAATGCAGAAGCCCAGTTTTGTCAAGGACAACAGTCGATGTGTAGACCCAATGTGGTAATAATGAAGTAAAGAAGCGCCTTTACTTCATTATTAAATGTCTGCACCTAGTAGTATGCCAACAGTCAGCATAACGAAGAGTGAATCGCAGCCGAAAACAAATGAGACACTTAAAGCAGCATCAACTAAAGTCACTCGAAACAGGAGCAAAGAAGCACCTGCCAAAGTAAGAGAGAAGCGCACACGTCCAGAAGCGATAATTGTCCATAAAAATGGTAAAGCAAGCTATGCCGATATGCTTAAGATGTTAAAGTCGAACTCTGAATTGGCAGAATTGGGTTCAACTGTAAATAAAATTCGAACAACTACGAAAGGTGAACTTGTATTGACTCTTAAGTGCGGACCTGAAGTGGATGCAAACAAGCATAAAGGTAACATTGCAGAATCGCTCCATGATTTCGCTGATATACATATATTAAGCCAGCAAACCACAATTGAAAGTCATGACCTAGACGAGACGACAACAGTTTCAGATGTTTGTACGGCCATTGGAAACCAATTTCCTAATATTGAAAGTATGAAGCCAGAAGTGGTAAAAGTAATTCGCACTTCATGGTATGGGACACACAATGCGAGAATCGTTCTACCCACACGCGACGCTAAAATTCTAATTAATGTTGGACACATTCGGATTGGCTGGGTAGTATGTAGAATTAGAGACTACCTACAACCAATTCGATGCTATAAATGTCTAGAATATGGGCATGTCCCAAGATACTGCAAAATGATACCAACCGAGCAGGAGCATGCTTTAGGTGTGGTGATACAGGTCATAAAGCTAAATCTTGCGACAATTCACCCAGGTGTCTGCTATGTCCTGTCGAAAATAATAATCATGACATGTTAAATAAAATTTTTCCAGTTTACCAAGCCGCTTGTAGAAAACTACATATACATGGTTAAGTGTCTTCAAATCAACTTAAACCACTGTAAAGTTGCGCAAGACCTACTGATGATAACAGCAAATGATCTAACAGCAGAAGTTCTTTTAATTTCAGAACAGTTTAACGTCCCGGAGTGTGGTGGTAGGTGGTGGTGCAGAGATTTAAGCGGTAAAGCGACACAGATATGTATCTGTGGCCAGAAAAGCTATGAAATTATGGAGAGCAACCAGCATAATGGCTTCGTATAGCATATGCAAAAATAGACGGCATACATTTTTACAGCTGCTATATTTCACCTAACGACACCATAGAGGACTTCAACAGCGGGCAAGAGGGCATAACAATTTTAAGCAACTTAACTGGAACTACAACGACAAGCGGAAAGAGCTTCGAAATTCTATTTTAAAAAGCAAGAAGCGGCTGTACAACACCTTGCTAGATAAACTGTCAACTAATCCCTGGGGAAAAGCATACCAAACTGCCAAAATGATAATAAAGCAATGGCGACGCGTGCCCTATCTAGAATGGTGTGCGGCTCTTCTACAATGTTGTTTTTACATGTACGACTTAAATTAAAAATGATAAATTGAAATATATAAGATGTTTTATTAATAATAACTATATTACATGTAACAATATATTCACAATTTAACGTTTAATAATTCATTAACAAAAAGATATATTAAACCAATTAAATAAATAATTTATATATAAGTTTAATATTATATCAATATGGAATAAATACAGCTTTTCACATAATTCTCATAACATCACACCAACTTTTTTCAAACAAAAGAGTTTTAACTCAGAACCATACCTGTTTATGCAGTGATTAAACAAAATCAAACACACTTGCAACGTATAAATGTGCGGTCAGCTACGCCGCACACAAAGCGGTTATTATTCGCTGGAGCAACTGCTAAAAGGGGAGAGACGAAATTTGAAAGAAATGTATGGTGATGTTAGCTGCAAACTTCAGCCGCACATCGAACCGCTTCGGCAAGTCAACATGTTGAATTCTTATACACGTAGTTGATATTCGAATAGAACAGAAAATACTCTCATACAATTCCCAATCTCTATTTCTCATATTTTAAGCTAGAGCACACGCACATTATTTTGTTCATTCTACTTTTGTGCACACTTATGACAGAAATTTATGAATGCAATTGCTTAAAGGGGAAAGACGAAATATGATAGAAATGTTTTGAGATATGAGCTGCAAACTTATGAGCACAACTAACGCCTTTAGTAGCTAAGAGAAGCAAATTAAATGATATAATTCATCACTCAATAAGTCGTATGACTAACTAAGGAAAACAAATTTTTTCTGCCCAAAATCGATTTTACTCATCAATATAATCTCCTCCAAGGTCAATACAATAATTCCAACGCTTCTCTAACTTCTCGATTCCGTGCTTGTGGAAGGATTTGTTTTTTACCTCAAAATAGGCTTCAGTTTCAGCAATTACATCATCTTTTGAGATGAATTTCTTCCCGGCGCGCATTTTTTTGAGATCAGCGAATAGCCAGTAGTTGCTGGGGGCCAGATCTGGACTATACGGTGGATAAGGAAACAATTCGAAGTGTAATTCGTGTAATTTTGCCATTGTTTTACCATTGATGTGAGACATGGTGCATTGTCTTGGTGAAACAAAATTTTTTTTTTCGCCATATTCGGTCGTTTTTTGACAATTTCTGCTTTCAAACGACCCAGTAATGCCGTGTAGTAGTTACTATTGATGGTTTTTCCCTTTTCGAGATAATCAATGAAGATTATACCATATGCATCTTAAAATACTGAAGCCATAACCTTCCCAGCTGATTGTTGTGCCTTTAGACGCTTCGGACGTGGTTCACCGGCTGCAGTCCACTCAGGTGATAATCCTTTTGATTCCGGAGTGAAGGGATGAACCCATGTTTTATCGCTGCAAACATATCGCTGCAAAAAATTAATGATTTATTATGTGTAAACATGGCCAAGCCCTGCTCTGAATCATCAACACGTTGTTGTTTTTGATCGACTGTGAGTAAACGTGGCACGCAGTTTGAAAAGAGCTTTCTTATGGTCAAATGTTCATGCATAATTGTAAACACACTGTCTTCTGATATCTTTACGGTCTCAGCAATTTCACGCAATTTCAATTGTAGATTCCGGATAACAATTTTGAAGCCTATGCTGAGCTTCTACAGTATTTTTTTTAGCAAGAAGAAATGATAAATTAACACACGAAATTGTTTTGAATCCATTGTTTTGAAAATAAAAGTAGCTTCACTTAAATGGTTGTCACTTTTTTCTGACTTATCGAAGTGACGAAATTTTACATGTAGGCTTTTAAAGGTTTGAAGGCTTTTCATAAACGTCATATGGATTTGATAATGGCACCGCCATCTGTGTGGCAGTCACACGACT
>NW_024032767.1:0-9363 GCF_002237135.1 Teleopsis dalmanni
TTGTCGTGTACTTCGTGTGATTTGTATTTTTGCGCACTTTTCTTCGCCTGCCTTTGTTTTCGCCGCGATTACGTTTTGATTACTTCGCGTTTCTATTTTTTTTTAAAACAAAATATAAAAACAAAATATAAAAATATATTTATAATTAAAATAAATATCAAAACAATATGTGTCAAAATATAAGTGAGTGATTTAATAAATGTGGAAATAGAATTTTAATGCTGCTGCGCAAAATCAGTGCCGGTGTAATTGAAATTGTAGCTTGTTTTCTCCGTCGGTAGTTTGTTTATGCCTGGTTAATTAAAGAAAATATATTTTTAATCAATACAGTGTTTGTCCATAAAAGAAAAATAACCCAACCAAAGTATTTATAACAGAAGTGGGTTTTTTTGATGTGTTATATTTTACGTTTTTTTAAATAAATGTTTCCTTTCTCTATTTTGTTTTTATGTTGTAAAAAAAAATGTAAACAGTGAGTGTTTTCAATGTTAGTAATTCATGTTTATTAATTAATAGTGCAAAAGATCTATGTTTATTAAATAAATGTGTTGTTTATTGTTTAGTAAATGTTCAATGTATGTTTTAAATTAAAATATGTAAATAAAATTCCAAATTCATTTATGAAATTCACTTTTGTTCATTGCTTCTTCTTTAGGTTTGTGCAGTTTACGGATCAATGCCCGCGGCTTATCAGGCTAGTGGATCACAGGTAATGTCTGTACAATTAAGTGACCAAATATATATTAATAAATTTCTTATTTTTCAGGTATTTTCGATGTAATATCGAGTGAGTTGGTTACTTTTATTGTCTGATATAGTGCTGGTGTTGATTTGTATATAAGTACATGTATGGTTGAAATTGCTTTATGGAATTTCAGCCTTTACATTCTCTCCCCTCTTCGGAAGATTAAAATTTTGTTGTCGCATTTTATTTCACCCAAACCTTTATTACGCCTTTCCGACTGATTTTCACTTGGTACGCCTTGCCTTCGACGACACGCTGGAAATTAATTCTTTTACCTGCACCACGTTTTCTGCGGGCATCGCAAATAGCTTGGCTCACCTCTGGTGGATATTTGTCCACAAATTTTCTGACTGTATCTGCTACTGATGGTTGCGATTTGGCTGCATTCTTTAATAACTCACTGTATAACTCGTCAATCACGGGTGGTGGTGGCGATAGATTTTGTTCATCAACCACATCGTTCCATGTACACTGTAGTACATCCTGGTCATCATTATCTATTTTTACTGGTGTCGAGGCTGCTGGAGCACGTGTTGGATCTCGGTGTGATTGTGTGTCACTGTTGTTCTGGTGGGTTTTTTTACATCGCCACCCAATGGCTTTCGGCAACATTTTCCGGTCTGACGGTCTTATTGTTGGTTGTATTTGGACATCTTCCATGGTTTGCTCTTTCTTACCAGGTTGGTTTTTGCGTAGCTTGTTTTTATCTCGTTTGGCTGTTTGTTCCATGGCGATTGGTAAGTAAAGGCTGCGTGGTTTGTTCTTTTCTAATTTTTTTAGTTGTTGCTGCACACGTGCGGCTGTGCGCTTAAACTTGGTTTCCAAATCATCTGCCATCTTTGATTTTTTTGATCGAACTTAGCTTATTAAAACACGCGTGATCCTTATATACGGCTCACATCCTGATGATTTGCGCTTTTTGAACCATTACAGCAGAGTAGCCTTTTTTACTTTTTTTCTTTGCTTATTATTTTGCACTCTACACCCTGAATATTTTTTTTTTGTTAAATTAGCCAACTGACTGGAGACAGTTTGTTAATGGTGAAAGTGATTATTATCTTTATTACTTTAAATTATTATTGACTTATATTATTATGATTATATTATTATTATAATATTTTATTATTTTATATTTTATACGAAATGCAATAGATTTGTTTATTATATTTTTTTTTTCCAAGTGTGGGTTTTTTGTTTTTCTTTTTTTTATTTTCCATAGTATATTCGGAGGTCAGCGATATGGGCTTTGATACGTTTGTCTGTATCTACGCAAGCTAGTTCGACGATAACGGCCGATATGAATCTTTGAACCCGATATGGTCCGTCATATTTAGGTGCTAATTTTGCCGAAAAATCGTTCGCCGCTTTAGATAAAGGGTGTTTTTTTACTAGGACCAATTGTTGCAGTTGTGTTGGTGTTTCATTCCGATTTTCTTTACCCATTCGGTGAATATTTTACTGGTGAACTGGGAGCCGTTGTCAGTGATGATCATCTTGGGAGTCCCGAATCTCGTAATTGTACGTTTCCGTAGTGCCTGTATTACATTGTCACTGGTGGCTTTCCTCATGGCTATTAGTTCTACCCATTTGGTGAATTTGTCCAGTATTACTAGTAACATGACGTTCCCACTTCTTGATCGAGGCAAGGGTCCTACAAAATCGACCCAAGGTTCTTCTGGAATATGACTGAGCATTAACCCAGCAGGTTTGGTATTGTTTGGTTTGAACTTTTGGCAAAGAGTGCATGCCTTTACATGTTTGGTGATGTCTCTTGTCATCCTCGGCCAGTAGTATAAGTTTTGTACTCTATTGATGGTCTTTCTTATTCCAAAATGCCCGGCATGATTGTCGTCGTGATTTTCACGTATTTCTCGGTCTCTGAGGTTTTTAGGTACACATAATTTCCAGGTTTTTTCATGTGGAGTTGTGCGTGATGTTGGCAGGTACTTGTACATTTGCCCATTAGATATAGTTAAATCGGGTACTGCTTCTGGTCTCTTTTTGATGGTGTTGAAGGTCTTCTGATACCATGTACACACTGTTTTTTCTTCGGGTGAGGTTAATATTTGGTTCGCTATCTCCACTGGTTGCCGGGATAGTGTATCTGCTACAATGTTAAGTTTACCTTTCCGATATTGGATGTCGAACTGGTGTTGTTGTAGTTCCAGGGCCCATCTAGCTATTCGACCGGTGGGGTTTTCTATTGAATTTAACCACTTCAGTGCTAAGTGGTCTGTCATGATGGTAAACTTATAACCTTCCAAGTAGGGTCGCATTTTCCTTATCGCCCAGACGATAGCCAAACACTCTTTTTCTGTTGTTGAGTAATTTATCTCAGGAGTTGTGAGGTGTCGGCTGGCGTAAGCTACCACTTTTTCGGAGCCCTCGATATGTTGTGTCAGCACAGCCCCAATTCCGACATTACTAGCATCTGTTTGAAGGCAGAATTTCTGGTTGAAATCGGGACAAGTTAACACCGGCGCTTCTGTGAGTCGCTTCTTTACTTCCAGAAATGCTTCCTGCTGGGCCTCTCCCCATTTCCAATGCTTGCCCTTCTTCAGCATCGAGGTAAGAGGGTGGGTGATTTGCGCGAAGTCGGAAACGAACCGTCGATACCACGAAGCAATGCCCAAGAATTGTCTCAACTGTCTGAGATTTGCAGGAGGTGGCAAACCACGTATAGCTGTAATTTTTCTGGGTCAGTGTGAATTCCTTGCGAACTCACTACATGGCCTAGATATTTTGTTTCGGTTTGGAAAAACTTACTTTTCTCGACGTTTATTTTAAGATTAGCTGATTTTAATTTCTGGAGGACCTTTTTTAAATTTTCTAGATGATGTTCGAAAGAGGTTCCGGTTACTATGATATCATCTAGGTAAGCGAAAGCGTGTGGTTCGAGTTCTGCCCCTATTACCTGATCGAGAGCGCGCTGGAATGTTGCTGGTGCGGAATGTAGCCCAAATGGTAACACCCGCCATTAGAACAGTCCTCTTCCTGGAACCGTGAATGCTGTAAATTGTTTACTGTTTGTATCCATCGGGATTTGCCAATACCCATCCTTGAGGTCGATACTGCTAATATATTTAGCATTCCGGAGACGGTCAAGGATGTGATGTATTCTTGGTAATGGGTAGGCATCTGGTATAGAATGAGCGTTCAATTGACGGTAGTCCACGCAGAATCGCCATTCGCCATTTTTCTTCTTCACCAGGACAATTGGGGCACTGTAAGGACTTCTTGATGGTTCAATACATCCTTTAGCGAGTAGTTCGTTCACCTTGATATCAATGACTTCCTGCATCGCTGGATTTCGCGGGTAATAGCGCTGCTTGATGGGGCGGTCATCTTTCATGACTATCTTATGGGTCGTGATGTTAGATATTCCTTCCATCTTCTCGAAAGCTAGTAACTCTTTATTGATGTATTCTTCTGCCATGTTTAGCTCCTCTTGTTTAGTCAGGAATATTTGAGCTGATATGTTTGGGTGCGTCCTTGTCTTGGTTTCACTTAGTTTGAGAGTGAGTCCCCCTACTGAGATTGTTGTATTCATGGCTTTTAAAAAATCTAGCCCGAGGATCAAAGAATACGTGCTTTCTGGTAATATGAAAAGGTCGCCTTTCACAGTTTCATGTCCCAACTGAATGTTAGCTGCAATGCCAGTGTTGACATATTTCACGCTGCCATCTGCCATGCGTATACGCGTAGGTAGTAGATTGCGCTGCACATTTGCGTTCATCTTGCTGGCTAGTGGTTGACTTATAAAACTTCGGGACGCTCCAGTATCCAACGTCGCTTCCACCTGTTGTCCGTTGAGCTGAACTTGTGCCGTAATTCGAGTTTCGTTTACGTGGATTAGTCTTAAGTCCTTGCAGGGCCTGAATTCCGAGAGAACGGAATTCCCCGCTGTTGGACGTCCTTTCATCTCGTTTCCCGGATCTTCCTTGCAGCAGTCAAGGATTCGTGTGTTCTGTTTTCCACAGATCCAACAAAAAAGAATTTTTGGATTTCGACAGATTCTTGCCATATGTCCCAATTTCCCACACCTTCGGCACGCATTTGGTGCGTCTTGGATTCTCTGCTCGAAAGATTGGACTTGGTGGTTTCTTTCCTCTCTTAGCCTTGGAGGTCCGGTTTTCTCTTATTCTCCCCGTATAGCTTCGTAATCACCAGCCATGTCGATTAGTTCTCCCAATGTTTCGAAGTCTCGTCGTCGGATATAAAGCTGGTAGTCCGGATGTGCATTTCGATAAATTCGTTCTAGTTGAGCAACGGCTCCTATATCTGCGTGTCGCATTAGAATTTGGATTGCTACAACATAGTCTTTGAATGTCTCCCGTGACCTCTGACGGCGGGCCCAGATTTCATCTTCTAACTTCTCAAAGTATCTTGCCGGTAGAAAGAACTTGAGAAAGTCAGCTTTGAAAGCGGTCCATAATTTCCACTGGCTGTTATTACTTCTATACCAATTTAATGCTTTATCCTTCAAAAGTTCTGGCATGGTACATGGTATTGTGTTAATGTTTAATCCATGGGCTTCCACCAACTCCTCGACTCGTTCGATGAACATCAGCGGGTCTTTGCCCCCGTCATATTTGACAGACCATTTCCGGACTTGTTCTATAGTTTGTGTAACAGGTGGTATTGTTTTTGTATGTTTACGCGCAAGGTCCCATAGCATTTCTCTCCGGACCATGTCATAATCTTCTTCGTCGATGTATGCTGCTAGTCTTCTTCGTAATTCCTCTACGGATCCACTCGTTTCTAGTTGCATTTCGGACAAGTAGTGGATTAATTCATCTTTTCGTAAGTTGTACAACCAGGATTTACTCGGCGTGGTAGGTCTTCGAAGTTCTTGGTCGCCAATGTCGACCCTTGTTTTATGCTCTATAGACATAATTGATTTCCTTTCGATAATCGAGTTTAATATTTACCAATGTGGTTTTGTCCTGGTATTTTTGCGATAAATGTTACAGTCCCTCTGAAACTCAGTCCCTGCTCGGGCGCCAATTGTAACGACCTTTTTTCGTTCGTTACGTTTTGCTGGAGTAGCAAAGCGGTTGTCTAGGTTCGTTACAATAGAATTTATATCTTTGGGACTGAATTTTTTTTAGGAACCAAAATAAAAGCGTATTTTTATAATAATTCACCAATTTTATTTATTCCAATATATATAAAACAAACAATGGTTATAAACATTTAAGAAAAAATAGTAATTCTTGGTAACTCCGACGTTCGTTTCTGATGTTTGTGTCTTCAGGGTAAATATAGGCGTGATTTTATGGAATCGTCGTACAGGCTTCCGTGGTTGACTCTGACGTTGAGGAGGTTCCTGACAGGACCGCGTTCTCTCCTGGGTTCCTTCTCTCCTTGCGGATGTTTTGTGTCAAGCAATTTGTCTGTGGGCTGAATGATCAAAATAATAATTAACGGAAAAGAGAAAATTAAATGAAATCAGTTTCCTACTTTGATCGAATTGACCAGTTAGACTGAAGTAGCCTGTAATCTAGTTTTGATCGAATTGACCAGTTTCCTATTTTTGATCGAATTGACTAGTTAGACTGAAGTAGCCTGTAATCTAGTTTTGATCGAATTGACCAGTTTCCTATTTTTGATCGGATTGACCAGTTAGACTGAAGTAGCCTGTAATCTAGTTTTGATCGAATTGACCAGTTTCCTATTTTTGATCGAATTGACCAGTTAGACTGAAGTAGCCTGTAATCTAGTTTTGATCGAATTGACCAGTTTCCTATTTTTGATCGAATTGACCAGTTAGACTGAAGTAACCTGTAATCTAGTTTTGATCGAATTGACCAGTTTCCTATTTTTGATCGAATTGACCAGTTAGACTGAAGTAGCCTGTAATCTAGTGTTGATCGAATTGACCAGTGAACTTGTAAATCGCTTGAGCTCCAAGAGACAAGTTCCTCGTTCTGTAAAATGCGCGTTCTTATATACCGATTTGACCGGAGCTTTTCGGTGTAGCGTACCGGTAAACTTCGTTGTTCGTGTTGACTTTTTGTGCTTTTCGTGTCTTTCTTGTGTATTTTGTGTATTGTCGTGTACTTCGTGTGATTTGCATTTTTGCGCACTTTTCTTCGCCTGCCTTTGTTTTCGCCGCGATTACGTTTTGATTACTTCGCGTTTCTATTTTTTTTTTTAAAACAAAATATAAAAACAAAATATAAAAATATATTTATAATTAAAATAAATATCAAAACAATATGTGTCAAAATATAAGTGAGTGATTTAATAAATGTGGAAATAGAATTTTAATGCTGCTGCGCAAAATCAGTGCCGGTGTAATTGAAATTGTAGCTTGTTTTCTCCGTCGGTAGTTTGTTTATGCCTGGTTAATTAAAGAAAATATATTTTTAATCAATACAGTGTTTGTCCATAAAAGAAAAATAACCCAACCAAAGTATTTATAGCAGAAGTGGGTTTTTTTGATGTGTTATATTTTACGTTTTTTTAAATAAATGTTTCCTTTCTCTATTTTGTTTTTATGTTGTAAAAAAAAATGTAAACAGTGAGTGTTTTCAATGTTAGTAATTCATGTTTATTAATTAATAGTGCAAAAGATCTATGTTTATTAAATAAATGTGTTGTTTATTGTTTAGTAAATGTTCAATGTATGTTTTAAATTAAAATATGTAAATAAAATTCCAAATTCATTTATAAAATTCACTTTTGTTCATTGCTTCTTCTTTAGGTTTGTGCAGTTTACGGATCAATGCCCGCGGCTCATCAGGCTAGTGGATCACAGGTAATGTCTGTACAATTAAGTGACCAAATATATATTAATAAATTTCTTATTTTTCAGGTATTTTCGATGTAATATTTTGGAGGGTGAGTTGGTTACTTATATTGTCTGATATAGTGCTGGTGTTGATTTTATGCTGACGGTCTGACGTCAGATTTGTATATAAGTACATGTATGGTTGAAATTGCTTTATGGAATTTCAGCCTTTACAGATTATATTCGTAATGTGCATCAGTAGTTACAAAAGCGGTGTACTGCTTAGAAAATTCTTCAATTTCTATCTGGTGGTATCCCATTCGTATATCTAACGTCGTGAAATATTTATTTCCGGCAAGCTGAGCAAAATGTTCTTCCATATTTGGCATTGGATACGAATTTTTCTTCGTGATTTTGTTTAAACATCTGTAGTCGACACAAAGTTGACGTTCTCCATTTTTTTTCTCAACTAGCACGATCGGATATGCGAATGGCGAATCGGATGGTCGTATAATATCGTTCTCAAGTAATTCTGCGATAATATTGGATACAATTTCACGTTTCACAAACGGTAATCGATACGGTTTCATATAATCGGGAGTAATAGTAGTGAGTTGTTTTTTCATTTTGTTGGTCACACACTTATCTATTTCAGCCGTAGATTCGGCGAATACGGTACTATATTCTGATAAAAGATTTTTTAATTTTTCGGTTTCAGATTTGTTCATGTCAGTAGTACATTGTGAGTTTTCTATTTGGCATCGAGCACCTTCTATAATAACACGGTTTCCTTCCTGGCACAATATGTCTCTACCCAGAAGTATGTCTTCCGGTATAAGATCATCTTCAACAATCAACATATCCGCACTGAATTTATTTAGGTTCACTTCAACGATCGCATATATTTTAGAAATACATTCAAATTTATCACCTGCAAAGCCTATAAGAAATACAGAGCAGTTCGTGTGGTTTTCAAAGTTTTTAGCAAAAGATTCGCGAACGAGTGTGTGTGTTTACTTTAATTTGTTTTGTTACATTATCTTTATTTTTATTACAAGATTGTTCACTAATTTTATTAATTGTCAGATTAGTTTTGGATATTTTTTTATCGGGACAGTTTTCAGTTTTATGTGTGGTGCGATTGCAATTGGCACATCGTTCTTTTCGTTGTGGTTCTGGACATTTAGCAGAGTAATGACCAACCTTTGAGCAGTTAAAGCATTTAACATTCTTCTCATTGTTCGTTTTAAAATTTTTCTCGTATGTTACGTATTTGGTCTCAGCGTTGCAAGCGGTATATGATGAAAATTTATTCTTCGCTTTTTTTTTTTTGTTTTTAAAAAACATACATATATTTATTGCATCTTCTCTTAAAATGAGACTAACAATATTTGGTTATGACTCTAAAATTGTTTTCAGTGTCGATTTGGATTTTGTTTTCGTGTATATTGCCCCTAGTTATAGGAACAATATGAAAAGTATTATTTCCAATCAGACTCGCAAGGATTGTAACTAGGTTATTTGAGCTGCGTTCACGCAAGTAGATTGGAGGCGGTTTAAAATTTTTGTTAATAGGCTGATTAGCTTCTTCTGTAGTTTCAGCTAATTCAGCAAATCTATTGCCAGAAAGAATGTTTGTAGTTGCACTATCTTTGATAGTTTTAGTTATTTTAGCACCTTTTGAATTACTTTTTTGAGGACTAAGTTTACGTTTCATATTTACATAGCTTTCCATGCCTGTTTGGACCTTTATTTTATTTTTTGGACTCGCTAAGTCGGAAAATGCAAGCGAAGTTGCTGAAGGTGCAATCTTTGACAAACTTTTGTCAGTTTGTGTAGTTTTCAGAGGCAACGTATTCGATGCGTCTATTACCAAATAAGC